>NC_091385.1:6811882-6841882 GCF_038502225.1 Cherax quadricarinatus | reverse complement strand
TACCAATGATGGAGTCACTAAAACCATACCACGGGTGGGGATAGAACCCGCGGTCAGAGAGTCATAAATCTCCAGACCGACGCGCTAGCCACTAGGCCAGCTAGCCACTAGGCCAGCTAGCCACTAGGCCAGCTAGCCACTAGGCCAGCCAGCCACTAGGCCAGCCAGCCACTAGGCCAGCCAGCCACTAGGCCAGCCAGCCACTAGGCCAGCCAGCCACTAGGCCAGCCAGCCACTAGGCCAGCCAGCCACTAGGCCAGCCAGCCACTAGGCCAGCCAGTCACTAGGCCAGCCAGCCACTAGGCCAGCCAGCCACTAGGCCAGCCAGCCACTAGGCAAGCCAGCCACTAGGCCAGCCAGCCACTAGGCCAGCCAGCCACTAGGCCAGCCAGCCACTAGGCCAGCCAGCCACTAGGCCAGCCAGCCACTAGGCCAGCCAGCCACTAGGCCAGCCAGCCACTAGGCCAGCTAGCCACTAGGCCAGCCAGCCACTAGGCCAGCTAGCCACTAGGCCAGCCAGCCACTAGGCCAGCCAGCCACTAGGCCAGCTAGCCACTAGGCCAGCCAGCCACTAGGCCAGCCAGCCACGAGGCCCAGCCACTAGGCCAGCCAGCCACTAGGCCAGCCAGTCACTAGGCCAGCTAGCCACTAGGCCAGCCAGCCACTAGGCCAGCCAGCCACTAGGCCAGCCAGCCACTAGGCCAGCTAGCCACTAGGCCAGCTAGCCACTAGGCCAGCCAGCCACTAGGCCAGCCAGCCACTAGGCCAGCTAGCCACTAGGCCAGCTAGCCACTAGGCCAGCCAGCCACTAGGCCAGCCAGCCACTAGGCCAGCTAGCCACTAGGCCAGCCAGCCACTAGGCCAGCTAGCCACTAGGCCAGCTAGCCACTAGGCCAGCTAGCCACTAGCTAGCCAGGCCAGCTAGCTACTAGGCCAGCTAGCCACTAGGCCAGCCAGCCACTAGGCCAGCTAGCCACTAGGGCCAGCTAGCCACTAGGCCAGCTAGCCACTAGCCAGCTGGGCCACCGAGGCCAGCTAGCCACTAGGCCAGCTAGCACACTAGTGCCAGCCGAGCCACTAGGCCAGCCAGCCACTAGGCCAGCTAGCCACTAGGCCAGCCGAGCCACTAGGCCAGCCAGCCACTAGCCACTAGGCCAGCTAGCCACTAGGCCAGCTAGACACTAGGCCAGCTCGCCACTAGGCCAGCCAGCCACTAGGCCAGCGAGCCACTAGGCCAGCCAGCCACTAGGCCAGCCAGTCACTAGGCCAGCTAGCCACTGGGCCAGCTAGCCATTAGGCCAGCTAGCTACTAGGCCAGCTAGCCACTGGGCCACCGAGCCACTGGGCCAGCTAGCCACTGGGCCAGCTAGCCACTGGGCCAACTAGCCACTGGGCCACCGAGCCAGCTAGCCACTGGGCCAGCTACACACTGTGCCACCGAGCCACTAGGCCAGTTAGCCACTGGGCCAGCTAGCCACTGGGCCAGCTAGCCACTAGGCCAGCTAGCCACTAGGCCAGCTAGCCACTGGGCCAGCTAGACACTGGGCCAGCTAGCCACTGGGCCAGCTAGCCACTGGGCCAGCTAGCCACTGGGCCAGCTAGCCACTGGGCCACCGAGCCACTGGGCCAGCTAGCCACTGGGCCAGCTAGACACTGGGCCAGCTAGACACTGGGCCAGGAAGCTACTGGGCCAGCTAGACACTGGGCCAGCTAGACACTGGGCCAGCTAGCCACTAGGCCAGCTAGACACTGGGCCAGCTAGACACTGGGCCAGGTAGCTACTGGGCCAGCTAGACACTGGGCCAGCTAGACACTGGGCCAGCTAGACACTGGGTCAGCTAGACACTGGGCCAGCTAGCCACTAGGCCAGCTAGACACTGGGCCAGGTAGCTACTGGGCCAGCTAGACACTGGGCCAGCTAGCCACTAGGCCAGCTAGACACTGGGCCAGCTAGACACTGGGCCAGGTAGCTACTGGGCCAGCTAGACACTGGGCCAGGTAGCTACTGGGCCAGCTAGATACTGGGCCAGGTTGCTACTGGGCCAGCTAGACACTGGGCCAGGTAGCTACTGGGCCAGCTAGACACTGGGCCAGGTAGACACTGGGCCAGCTAGACACTGGGCCAGCTAGACACTGGGCCAGCTAGACACTGGGCCAGCTAGACACTGGGCCAGCTAGACACTGGGCCAGCTAGACACTGGGCCAGCTAGACACTGGGCCAGGTAGCTACTGGGCCAGCTAGACACTGGGCCAGCTAGCCACTAGGCCAGCTAGACACTGGGCCAGCTAGACACTGGGCCAGCTAGACACTGGGCCAGGTAGCTACTGGGCAAGCTAGACACTGGGCCAGGTAGCTACTGGGCAAGCTAGACACTGGGCCAGGTAGCTACTGGGCCAGCTAGACACTGGGCCAGGTAGCTACTGGGCCAGCTAGACACTGGGCCAGGTAACTACTGGGCCAGCTAGACACTGGGCCAGGTAGCTACTGGGCCAGCTAGACACTGGGCCAGCTAGACACTGAGCCAGCTAGACATTGGGCCAGCTAGACACTGGGCCAGGTAGACACTGGGCCAGCTAGACACTGGGCCAGCTAGACACTGGGCCAGGTAGACACTGGGCCAGGTAGACACTGGGCCAGGTAGACACTGGGCCAGCTAGACACTGGGCCAGCTAGACACTGGGCCAGCTAGACACTGGGCCAGCTAGACACTGGGCCAGCTAGACACTGGGCCAGGTAGCTACTGGGCCAGCTAGCCACTAGGCCAGCTAGCCACTAGGCCAGCTAGACACTGGGCCAGCTAGACACTGGACCAGGTAGCTACTGGGCCAGCTAGAGACTGGGCCAGCTAGACACTGGGCCAGGTAGCTACTGGGCCAGCTAGACACTGGGCCAGCTAGACACTGGGCCAGCTAGACACTGGACCAGCTAGACAGTGGGCCAGGTAGCTACTGGGCCAGCTAGACACTGGGCCAGCTAGCCACTAGACCAGCTAGCCACTAGGCCAGCTAGACACTGGGCCAGCTAGACACTGGGCCAGCTAGACACTGGGCCAGCTAGACACTGGACCAGGTAGCTACTGGGCCAGCTAGACACTGGGCCAGCTAGACACTGGGCCAGGAAGCTACTGGGCCAGCTAGACACTGGGCCAGCTAGACACTGGGCCAGCTAGACACTGGGCCAGCTAGACACTGGGCCAGCTAGACAGTGGGCCAGGTAGCTACTGGGCCAGCTAGACACTGGGCCAGCTAGCCACTAGGCAAGCTAGACACTGGGCCAGCTAGACACTGGGCCAGCTAGACACTGGGCCAGCTAGCCACTAGGCCAGCTAGCCACTGGGCCAGCTAGACACTGGGCCAGCTAGACACTGGGCCAGCTAGACACTGGGCCAGCTAGACACTGGGCCAGCTAGACACTGGGCCAGCTAGACACTGGGCCAGCTAGACACTGGGCCAGCTAGACACTGGGCCAGCTAGACACTGGGCCAGCTAGACACTGGGCCAGCTAGACACTGGGCCAGCTAGACACTGGGCCAGCTAGCCATTAGGCCAGCTAGACAGCTGGGCCAGCTAGCACATTGGGCCAGCTAGACACTGGGCCAGCTAGACACTGGGCCAGCTAGACACTGGGCCAGCTAGACACTGGGCCAGCTAGACACTGGGCCAGCTAGACACTGGGCCAGCTAGACACTGGGCCAGCTAGACACTGGGCCAGCTAGACACTGGGCCAGCTAGACACTGGGCCAGCTAGACACTGGGCCAGCTAGACACTGGGCCAGCTAGACACTGGGCCAGCTAGACACTGGGCCAGCTAGACACTGGGCCAGCTAGACACTGGGCCAGCTAGACACTGGGCCAGCTAGACACTGGGCCAGCTAGACACTGGGCCAGCTAGACACTGGGCCAGCTAGACACTGGGCCAGCTAGACACTGGGCCAGGTAGACACTGGGCCAGCTAGACACTGGGCCAGGTAGACACTGGGCCAGGTAGACACTGGGCCAGCTAGCCACTAGGCCAGCTAGCCACTGGGCCAGCTAGACACTGGGCCAGCTAGACACTGGGCCAGCTAGACACTGGGCCAGCTAGACACTGGGCCAGCTAGACACTGGGCCAGCTAGACACTGGGCAAGCTAGACACTGGGCCAGCTAGACACTGGGCCAGCTAGCCACTAGGCCAGCTAGCCACTCGTCCAGCTAGCCACTGGGCCAGCTAGACACTGGGCCAGCTAGACACTGGGCCAGCTAGACACTGGGCCAGCTAGACACTGGGCCAGCTAGACACTGGGCCAGCTAGACACTAGGCCAGCTAGCCACTGGGCCAGCTAGCCACTGGGCCAGCTAGACACTGCGCCAGCTAGCCACTGTGCCAGCTAGACACTGGGCCAGCTAGACACTGGGCCAGCTAGACACTGGGCCAGCTAGACACTGGGCCAGCTAGACACTGGGCCAGCTAGACACTGGGCCAGCTAGACACTGGGCCAGCTAGACACTGGGCCAGCTAGACACTGGGCCAGCTAGACACTGGGCCAGCTAGACACTGGGCCAGCTAGACACTGGGCCAGCTAGACACTGGGCCAGCTAGACACTGGGCCAGCTAGCCACTGGGCCAGCTAGCCACTGGGCCAGCTAGACACTGGGCCAGCTAGACACTGGGCCAGCTAGACACTGGGCCAGCTAGACACTGGGCCAGCTAGACACTGGGCCAGCTAGACACTGGGCCAGCTAGCCACTGGGCCAGCTAGACACTGGGCCAGCTAGACACTGGGCCAGCTAGACACTGGGCCAGCTAGACACTGGGCCAGCTAGACACTGGGCCAGCTAGACACTGGGCCAGCTAGACACTGGGCCAGCTAGACACTGGGCCAGCTAGACACTGGGCCAGCTAGCCACTGGGCCAGCTAGACACTGGGCCAGCTAGACACTGGGCCAGCTAGACACTGGGCCAGCTAGACACTGGGCCAGCTAGACACTGGGCCAGCTAGACACTGGGCCAGCTAGACACTGGGCCAGCTAGACACTGGGCCAGCTAGACACTGGGCCAGCTAGACACTGGGCCAGCTAGACACTGGGCCAGCTAGACACTGGGCCAGCTAGACACTGGGCCAGCTAGACACTGGGCCAGCTAGACACTGGGCCAGCTAGACACTGGGCCAGCTAGACACTGGGCCAGCTAGACACTGGGCCAGCTAGACACTGGGCCAGCTAGCCACTGGGCCAGCTAGACACTAGGCCAGCTAGACACTGGGCCAGCTAGACACTGGGCCAGCTAGACACTGGGCCAGCTAGACACTGGGCCAGCTAGCCACTGGGCCAGCTAGACACTGGGCCAGCTAGACACTTGGCCAGCTAGACACTGGGCCAGCTAGACACTGGGCCAGCTAGACACTGGGCCAGCTAGACACTGGGCCAGCTAGACACTGGGCCAGCTAGACACTGGGCCAGCTAGACACTGGGCCAGCTAGACACTGGGCCAGCTAGCTACAATATGATTCATCCAACTAAGTTGGAATCATAGAATTACTAGTACAACTAGTACTAGGTATCAGCTAGTGGGGCACCAGTACTGGGTATCAACCATCAACTAGCCACCACTAGGTATCAGTCAAGCATCAACTAGCCACCACTAGGTATCAGCCAACCATCAACTAGCCACCAATGGGTATTAGTCATGAACTAGCCACCACTGGGTATCAACTATCAACTAGCCCCCACTGGGTATTAGTCATGAACTAGCCACCACTGGGTATCAGCCATCAACTAGCCACCACTGGGTATCAGTCAACCATCAACTAGCCACCACTGGGTATCAGCCATCAACTAGCCACCACTGGGTATCAGTCAACCATCAACTAGCCACCACTGGGTGTCAGTCAACCATCAACTAGCCACCACTGGGTATCAGCCATCAACTAGCCACCACTGGGTATCAGTCAACCATCAACTAGCCACCACTGGGTGTCAATCAACCATCAACTAGCCACCACTGGGTATCAGTCAACCATTAACTAGCCACCACTGGGTATCAGTCAACCATCAACTAGCCACCACTGGGTATCAATCAACCATCAACTAGCCACCACTGGGTATCAGTCAACCATCAACTAGCCACCACTGGGTATCAGTCAACCATCAACTAGCCACCACTGGGTATCAGTCAAGCATCAACTAGCCACCACTGGGTATCAACCATCAACTAGCCACCACTGGGTATCAGCCATCAACTAGCCACCACTGGGTATCAGCCATCAACTAGCCACCACTGGGTATCAGTCAACCATCAACTAGCCACCACTGGGTATCAGCCATCAACTAGCCACCACTGGGTGTCAGTCAACCATCAACTAACCACCACTGGGTATCAGCCATCAACTAGCCACCACTGGGTATCAGTCAACCATCAACTAGCCACCACTGGGTATCAATCAACCATCAACTAGCCACCACTGGGTATGAGTCAACCATCAACTAGCCACCACTGGGTATCAGTCAACCATAAACTAGCCACAAATGGGTATCAATCAACCATCAACTAGCCACCACTGGGTATCAGTCAAGCATCAACTAGCCACCACTGGGTATCAGTCAACCATCAACTAGCCACCACTGGGTATCAGACATCAAATAGCCACCACTGGGTATCAACCATCAACTAGCCACCACTGGGTATCAACCATCAACTAGCCACCACTGGGTATCAGCCATCAACTAGCCACGACTGGGTATCAACCATCAACTAGCCACCACTGGGTATCAGGCATCAACTAGCCACCACTGGGTATCAGGCATCAACTAGCCACCACTGGGTATCAGCCATAAACTAGCCACCACTGGGTATCAGCCATCAACTAGCCACCACTGGGTATCAGCCATCAACTAGCCACCACTGGGTATCAGTCATCAACTAGCCACCACTGGGTATCAGCCATCAACTAGCCACCACTGGGTATCAACCATCAACTAGCCACCACTGGGTATCAGCCATCAACTAGCCACCACTGGGTATCAGCCATCAACTAGCCACCACTGGGTATCAACCATCAACTAGCCACCACTGGGTATCAGCCATCAACTAGCCACCACTGTGTATCAGGCATCAACTAGCCACCACTGGGTATCAACCATCAACTAGCCACCACTGGGTATCAACCATCAACTAGCCACCACTGGGTATCAGCCATCAACTAGCCACCACTGGGTATCAGCCATCAACTAGCCACCACTGGGTATCAACCATCAACTAGCCACCACTGGGTATCAACCATCAACTAGCCACCACTGGGTATCAACCATCAACTAGCCACCACTGGGTATCAGCCATCAACTAGCCACCACTCGGTATCAGCCATCAACTAGCCACCACTGGGTATCAGCCATCAACTAGCCACCACTGGGTATCAGCCATCAACCAGCCACCACTGGGTATCAACCATCAACTAGCCACCACTGGGTATCAACCATCAACTAGCCACCACTGGGTATCAACCATCAACTAGCCACCACTGGGTATCAACCATCAACTAGCCACCACTGGGTATCAACCATCAACTAGCCACCACTGGGTATCAACCATCAACTAGCCACCACTGGGTATCAACCATCAACTAGCCACCACTGGGTATCAACCATCAACTAGCCACCACTGGGTATCAACCATCAACTAGCCACCACTGGGTATCAGGCATCAACTAGCCACCACTGGGTATCAGGCATCAACTAGCCACCACTGGGTATCAGCCATAAACTAGCCACCACTGGGTATCAGCCATCAACTAGCCACCACTGGATATCAGCCATCAACTAGCCACCACTGGGTATCAGTCATCAACTAGCCACCACTGGGTATCAGCCATCAACTAGCCACCACTGGGTATCAACCATCAACTAGCCACCACTGGGTATCAACCATTAACTAGCCACCACTGGGTATCAGCCATCAACTAGCCACCACTGGGTATCAGCCATCAACTAGCCACCACTGGGTATCAACCATCAACTAGCCACCACTGGGTATCAACCATCAACTAGCCACCACTGGGTATCAACCATCAACTAGCCACCACTGGGTATCAACCATCAACTAGCCACCACTGGGTATCAGCCATCAACTAGCCACCACTGGGTATCAACCATCAACTAGCCACCACTGGGTATCAACCATCAACTAGCCACCACTGGGTATCAACCATCAACTAGCCACCACTGGGTATCAGCCATCAACTAGCCACGACTGGGTATCAACCATCAACTAGCCACCACTGGGTATCAGGCATCAACTAGCCACCACTGGGTATCAGGCATCAACTAGCCACCACTGGGTATCAGCCATAAACTAGCCACCACTGGGTATCAGCCATCAACTAGCCACCACTGGATATCAGCCATCAACTAGCCACCACAGGGTATCAGTCATCAACTAGCCACCACTGGGTATCAGCCATCAACTAGCCACCACTGGGTATCAACCATCAACTAGCCACCACTGGGTATCAACCATTAACTAGCGACCACTGGGTATCAGCCATCAACTAGCCACCACTGGGTATCAGCCATCAACTAGCCACCATTGGGTATCAGCCATCAACTAGCCACCACTGGGTATCAACCATCAACTAGCCACCACTGGGTATCAGCCATCAACTAGCCACCACTGGGTATCAGCCATCAACTAGCCACCACTGGGTATCAGCCATCAACTAGCCACCACTGGGTATCAACCATCAACTAGCCACCACTGGGTATCAACCATCAACTAGCCACCACTGGGTATCAACCATCAAATAGCCACCACTGGGTATCAACCATCAACTAGCCACCACTGGGTATCAACCATCAACTAGCCACCACTGGGTATCAGCCATCAACTAGCCACCACTGGGTATCAGTCATCAACTAGCCACCACTGGGTATCAGCCATCAACTAGCCACCACTGGGTATCAGACATCAACTAGCCACCACTGGGTATCAACCATCAACTAGCCACCACTGGGTATCAACCATCAACTAGCCACCACTGGGTATCAGCCATCAACTAGCCACGACTGGGTATCAACCATCAACTAGCCACCACTGGGTATCAGGCATCAACTAGCCACCACTGGGTATCAGGCATCAACTAGCCACCACTGGGTATCAGGCATCAACTAGCCACCACTGGGTATCAGCCATAAACTAGCCACCACTGGGTATCAGCCATCAACTAGCCACCACTGGATATCAGCCATCAACTAGCCACCACTGGGTATCAGTCATCAACTAGCCACCACTGGGTATCAGCCATCAACTAGCCACCACTGGGTATCAACCATCAACTAGCCACCACTGGGTATCAACCATTAACTAGCCACCACTGGGTATCAGCCATCAACTAGCCACCACTGGGTATCAGCCATCAACTAGCCACCACTGGGTATCAACCATCAACTAGCCACCACTGGGTATCAACCATCAACTAGCCACCACTGGGTATCAACCATCAACTAGCCACGACTGGGTATCAGCCATCAACTAGCCACGACTGGGTATCAACCATCAACTAGCCACCACTGGGTATCAGGCATCAACTAGCCACCACTGGGTATCAGGCATCAACTAGCCACCACTGGGTATCAGCCATAAACTAGCCACCACTGGGTATCAGCCATCAACTAGCAACCACTGGATATCAGCCATCAACTAGCCACCACAGGGTATCAGTCATCAACTAGCCACCACTGGGTATCAGCCATCAACTAGCCACCACTGGGTATCAGCCATCAACTAGCCACCACTGGGTATCAACCATCAACTAGCCACCACTGGGTATCAGCCATCAACTAGCCACCACTGGGTATCAGCCATCAACTAGCCACCACTGGGTATCAGCCATCAACTAGCCACCACTGGGTATCAACCATCAACTAGCCACCACTGGGTATCAGCCATCAACTAGCCACCACTGGGTATCAGCCATCAACTAGCCACCACTGGGTATCAGCCATCAACTAGCCACCACTGGGTATCAACCATCAACTAGCCACCACTGGGTATCAACCATCAACTAGCCACCACTGGGTATCAACCATCAACTAGCCACCACTGGGTATCAACCATCAACTAGCCACCACTGGGTATCAACCATCAACTAGCCACCACTGGGTATCAGCCATCAACTAGCCACCACTGGGTATCAGCCATCAACTAGCCACCACTGGGTATCAACCATCAACTAACCACCACTGGGTATCAACCATCAATTAGCCACCACTGGGTATCAACCATCAACTAGCCACCACTGGGTATCAACCATCAACTAGCCACCACTGGGTATCAGCCATCAACTAGCCACCACTGGGTATCAACCATCATCTAGCCACCACTGGGTATCAACCATCAACTAGCCACCACTGGGTATCAACCATCAACTAGCCACCACTGGGTATCAACCATCAACTAGCCACCACTGGGTATCAACCATCAACTAGCCACCACTGGGTATCAACCATCAACTAGCCACCACTGGGTATCAGCCATCAACTAGCCACCACTGGGTATCAGCCATCAACTAGCCACCACTGGGTATCAACCATCAACTAGCCACCACTGGGTATCAACCATCAACTAGCCACCACTGGGTATCAACCATCAACTAACCACCACTGGATATCAAGCATCAACTAACCACCACTGGGTATCAACCATCAACTAGCCACCACTGGGTATCAACCATCAACTAGCCACCACTGGGTATCAACCATCAACTAGCCACCACTGGGTATCAGTCAACCATCAACTAGCCACCACTGGGTATCAGTCAACCATCAACTAGCCACCACTGGGTATCAACCATCAACTAGCCACCACTGGGTATCAGTCAACCATCAACTAGCCACCACTGGGTATCAGTCAACCATCAACTAGCCACCACTGGGTATCAACCATCAACTAGCCACCACTGGGTATCAGTCAACCATCAACTAGCCACCACTGGGTATCAACCATCAACTAGCCACCACTGGGTATCAACCATCAACTAGCCACCACTGGGTATCAACCATCAACTAGCCACCACTGGGTATCAGTCAACCATCAACTAGCCACCACTGGGTATCAACCATCAACTAGCCACCACTGGGTATCAACCATCAACTAGCCACCACTGGGTATCAACCATCAACTAGCCACCACTGGGTATCAACCATCAACTAGCCACCACTGGGTATCAACCATCAACTAGCCACCACTGGGTATCAACCATCAACTAGCCACCACTGGGTATCAACCATCAACTAGCCACCACTGGGTATCAGTCAACCATCAACTAGCCACCACTGGGTATCAACCATCAACTAGCCACCACTGGGTATCAACCATCAACTAGCCACCACTGGGTATCAACCATCAACTAGCCACCACTGGGTATCAACCATCAACTAGCCACCACTGGGTATCAACCATCAACTAGCCACCACTGGGTATCAACCATCAACTAGCCACCACTGGGTATCAACCATCAACTAGCCACCACTGGGTATCAACCATCAACTAGCCACCACTGGGTATCAACCATCAACTAGCCACCACTGGGTATCAACCATCAACTAGCCACCACTGGGTATCAACCATCAACTAGCCACCACTGGGTATCAACCATCAACTAGCCACCACTGGGTATCAGTCAACCATCAACTAGCCACCACTGGGTATCAACCATCAACTAGCCACCACTGGGTATCAACCATCAACTAGCCACCACTGGGTATCAACCATCAACTAGCCACCACTGGGTATCAACCATCAACTAGCCACCACTGGGTATCAGTCAACCATCAACTAGCCACCACTGGGTATCAACCATCAACTAGCCACCACTGGGTATCAACCATCAACTAGCCACCACTGGGTATCAACCATCAACTAGCCACCACTGGGTATCAACCATCAACTAGCCACCACTGGGTATCAACCATCAACTAGCCACCACTGGGTATCAACCATCAACTAGCCACCACTGGGTATCAACCATCAACTAGCCACCACTGGGTATCAACCATCAACTAGCCACCACTGGGTATCAACCATCAACTAGCCACCACTGGGTATCAACCATCAACTAGCCACCACTGGGTATCAACCATCAACTAGCCACCACTGGGTATCAACCATCAACTAGCCACCACTGGGTATCAACCATCAACTAGCCACCACTGGGTATCAACCATCAACTAACCACCACTGGGTATCAACCATCAATTAGCCACCACTGGGTATCAACCATCAACTAGCCACCACTGGGTATCAACCATCAACTAGCCACCACTGGGTATCAACCATCAACTAGCCACCACTGGGTATCAACCATCAACTAACCACCACTGGGTATCAACCATCAATTAGCCACCACTGGGTATCAACCATCAACTAGCCACCACTGGGTATCAACCATCAACTAGCCACCACTGGGTATCAACCATCAACTAGCCACCACTGGGTATCAACCATCAACTAGCCACCACTGGGTATCAACCATCAACTAGCCACCACTGGGTATCAACCATCAACTAGCCACCACTGGGTATCAACCATCAACTAGCCACCACTGGGTATCAACCATCAACTAGCCACCACTGGGTATCAACCATCAACTAGCCACCACTGGGTATCAGTCAACCATCAACTAGCCACCACTGGGTATCAACCATCAACTAGCCACCACTGGGTATCAACCATCAACTAGCCACCACTGGGTATCAACCATCAACTAGCCACCACTGGGTATCAACCATCAACTAGCCACCACTGGGTATCAGTCAACCATCAACTAGCCACCACTGGGTATCAACCATCAACTAGCCACCACTGGGTATCAACCATCAACTAGCCACCACTGGGTATCAACCATCAACTAGCCACCACTGGGTATCAACCATCAACTAGCCACCACTGGGTATCAACCATCAACTAGCCACCACTGGGTATCAACCATCAACTAGCCACCACTGGGTATCAACCATCAACTAGCCACCACTGGGTATCAACCATCAACTAGCCACCACTGGGTATCAACCATCAACTAGCCACCACTGGGTATCAACCATCAACTAGCCACCACTGGGTATCAACCATCAACTAGCCACCACTGGGTATCAACCATCAACTAGCCACCACTGGGTATCAACCATCAACTAGCCACCACTGGGTATCAACCATCAACTAACCACCACTGGGTATCAACCATCAATTAGCCACCACTGGGTATCAACCATCAACTAGCCACCACTGGGTATCAACCATCAACTAGCCACCACTGGGTATCAACCATCAACTAGCCACCACTGGGTATCAACCATCAACTAACCACCACTGGGTATCAACCATCAATTAGCCACCACTGGGTATCAACCATCAACTAGCCACCACTGGGTATCAACCATCAACTAGCCACCACTGGGTATAAACCATCAACTAGCCACCACTGGGTATCAACCATCAACTAGCCACCACTGGGTATAAACCATCAACTAGCCACCACTGGGTATCAACCATCAACTAGCCACCACTGGGTATCAACCATCAACTAGCCACTAGCTTCCCATTCAAAAATAATCGTCTCACTATATAACAATTTTCTCTACTGTATCATACGTATATTCAATTTATTCTCAATTTTATTCAAAATTTATTTTAAGAATGTATAAAATTTATTTCGAATGGCTGTACCATTATTAGAGAATTAATACACGAAATCATTTTTCTGTGTAAGTCCCCCTGTATTAGGATTTAGTCCTAGCTGGCAACAACAGTCTGGTTGCCCAGGGAGTAATTAGTGACGATTACCTTCAGGTCAAGGCTCGCAAGGCAGGATAACTCTTGAAACTGGTCCCAGGTAAATCACAGGTATAGACAAGTCAGTATTAAAGGCGAATATCCAGTTGAAAATAATTCTGAGTTATATTCATGGTGATAAGAACTAAATTTACTCTATATAAACTGCATACACATCACTCAATGTGTATAATGTTTATAACCGTGTATATAGACGGATATACGTCTGTATACACACATACACAAATATATATAATATATTATATATATATATATATATATATATATATATATATATATATATATATATATATATTATATGTATATATATACACAAATATATATATCTCTGACTGAATATACTCTGATATACATATCTCCAATGACTGATGTATGTCGCAACTGCTACCCTGGAAATATTTTTTTTCAGACCCTTATCGTTCTCGTAGTGACGTTTCGAACTCACCACACTGATGTTTCGAGCGTCCTGAGGTCGTGTGGATGAAAAGCTCACCTTTACTATGTATTTATATTTTATTTAAAGCTGTGGTCGCCTTTATTCTCACATAGATCCTCCCTTAGTAGGCATTAATGGTCTCTCTCTCTCTCTCTCTCTCTCTCTCTCTCTCTCTCTCTCTGTCTCTCTCTCTCTCTCTCTCTCTCTCTCTCACTCACTCACACACAAACACAGAGGGAAGGCACAACAATGGATCAAGGTATGCCTAACGAGAAGGAAACAAGGGTGATTGCCTGGGAAGAGGCTTTGAAATGGGCAACTGTGAAAAGCGGGACTCCCCAAGGATCAGTAAACAACGTGTTGGGTGTTAGTGTCTGATATATCCATGTTTACTGATATGAAATGAGGAGAAGAACACGAGAGGATAAGGAGACAAATAAACAATTGACTGGTTACACACACACACACACACAAACCTTCTGGAGTTTTATGATAAAATAACAGAAGTAAGACAAGAGAGAGAGGAGTGGGTTGATTGCATCTTCTTGGACTGCAAGAAGGCCTTTGACACAGTTCCTCACAAGAGATTAGTGCAGAAGCTAAAGCATCAGGCGCATATAACAGGAAGGGCACTGCAATGGATCAGAGAATACCTGACAGGGAGGCAACAACGAGTCATAGTACGTAATGATGTATCACAGTGGGCACCTGTGACGAGCGGGGTCCCACAGGGGTCGGTCCTAGGACCAGTGCTGTTTTTGGTATATGTGAACGACATGATGGAAGGGTTAGACTCAGAAGTGTCCCTGTTTGCAGATGATGCGAAGTTAATGAGGAGAATTAAATCTGATGAGGACCAGGCAGGACTTCAAAGAGACCTGGACAGACTGGACACCTGGTCCAGCAAATGGCTTCTCGAATTTAATCCTGCCAAATGCAAAGTCATGAAGATAGGGGAAGGGCACAGAAGACCACAGACAGAGTATAGGCTAGGTGGCCAAAGACTGCAAACCTCACTCAAGGAGAAAGATCTTGGGGTGAGTATAACACCGAGCATGTCTCCGGAAGCACACATCAATCAGATAACTGCTGCAGCATATGGGCGCCTGGCAAACCTGAGAACAGCATTCCGATACCTTAGTAAGGAATCGTTCAAGACACTGTACACCGTGTATGTCAGGCCCATACTGGAGTATGCAGCACCTGTTTGGAACCCGCACTTGATAAAGCACGTCAAGAAACTAGAGAAAGTACAAAGGTTTGCGACAAGGTTAGTTCCAGAGCTAAGGGGAATGTCCTATGAAGAAAGATTAAGGGAAATCGGCCTGACGACACTGGAGGACAGGAGGGTCAGGGGAGACATGATAACGACATATAAAATACTGCGTGGAATAGACAAGGTGGACAAAGACAGGATGTTCCAGGGAGGGGACACAGAAACAAGAGGCCACAATTGGAAGTTGAAGACACAAATGAGTTAGAGAGATATTAGGAAGTATTTCTTCAGTCATAGAGTTGTAAGGCAGTGGAATAGCCTAGAAAATGACGTAGTGGAGGCAGGAACCATACACAGTTTTAAGACGAGGTTTGATAAAGCTCATGGAGCGGGGAGAGAGAGGGCCCAGTAGCAACCGGTGAAGAGGCGGGGCCAGGAGCTAAGACTCGACCCCTGCAACCACAAATAGGTGAGTACAAATAGGTGAGTACACACACACACACACGAGGAATAGGGGGGGGGCACGGTAACAGAAAATACTGAGAGGAATTGAAAAGGTGTAAGTATTTCTTCAGTCACAGAGTTGTCAGGAAGTGGAACAATCTGGAGAGTGATGTAGTGGAGGCAGGATCCATACACAGCTTTAAGAAGAGATACGATAAAGCTCATGGAGCAGGGAGAGAGTGACCAAGTCCTGTGAATCGACCCCTGCAACCATACACAGATGAGTACCCACATACACACACTATTTGATGTATGCTTGTATACTTAGGTGTCACTAGACAAATACTAGCCACTTAGTGCAGTTTAAACGAGGTGATTTACTGCCTCAGAGGAAGTGACGTTAACAACAGGACATGTCTCTGGCAATACAGCGATGGCGTGAGTGATGGTGACTATTTCCTTGGTGGGAAAACTCAAGACTTGGAATGAAATGTTATGTTCATTTATTAAAATGCGTTATACGCCGAGTGTATTCATTGATCTGCGGGGTTTTTTTAATGCTTGGAGGAAGAGCGGTAAACCCGCATGGGCCTTTCAGCGCGGGGGGGGGAGTGGTGAAGGCTCGAGCCGCCGTTCAATCCGGTGATGATATTAGTTCAAGAAGCTTCAGTGACTTGTCAAACTGGTTCGTCGAGAAGCCTTCGACGAAGCTGGTTTGATCCACAGATACCTTCTTCTCCCTTGGATCAAACCCAATCACTTATTCACGAGATGCTTTATGGCCGTCATGAGATTAGAGTTTTTCTCTGTCAGTGTAAAAACAGTGGAGAGATGGTAAGTTAGATTTGCCTAGCATAGGCCAGTAGGACCATGCTAGGCAGATCTAACTCACACCCACTCTTGTACCTATCCAATCTATTTTCATAGCCTCTTAGGGTCTCACTTCTATGACGGTACTGGGGAGTTTGTTCCACTAATCCACAACTCTATTACCAAACCAGTGCTTCCCTATTTCCTTCCTAAATCTAAATTTGTTTAATTTGAAACCATTGCTGCGAGTCCTGTCTAGGCTTGATATTTTTAGCACGCAATTTACATCCCCTTTATTTGTTCCTATTTTCCATTTATGCACCTCAGTCAACGCCTAATTCTACGCTTTTCTAGAGAGTGCAGATTCAGGCCCCTCAGTCTATCCTCGTAGAGAAGATTTCTGATGCAAGGGGTTAATTTTGTCACTCTTCTACGTATTTTCCAGTGCATTTATACCCATTCTGTAATACTGTGACCAGAAATATGGAGCAGTCTAAATGAGGCCTTAGCAACCATATACAAAGTTAAAGTATAACTCAAGGTCTCCTGTTATTTATTCTCGATATGAAGCTAAGAATTCTTTAAGTTTGTGTACACTTAAGAAGTGTTGTCTTGGCTTTAAATTACTGCTAACCAGAACTCCTAAATCTTTCTAGCATTCAGTTTAAGATCTATATTGTTCGGCATGTAAGTGCCATAGTTTTCCTTTACTAGTTTATTACTTATGAGAGGGTGAGCGTGCAGTAGTAATAGTAGTAGTAGTGACAGTAGTAATAATAATAGTAGTAGTAGTAGTAGTAACAATAGTAGTAATATAGTTACTCTTGTAATCTGTCAAAGGGTTTTGTTAAACAGACATTTGACCTGTTTAGCGTGCTTACCTGTTTGTACTCTTTTGATCGTGGACGCAGGGGTAGAGTCACAGCTCCTGGCCCCGCCTCTTCACTGGTCGATACTAAGTCACTCTCTTCTTGTGTGTGTGTGTGTGTGTGTGTGTGTGTGTGTGTGTGTGTGTGTGTGTGTGTGTGTGTGTGTGTGTACTCACCTATTTGTGAGTGCAGGGTAGATTCATAGCTCCTGGCCCCGCCTCTCCACACACACACACTGTGTGTGTGTGTACAAGACACACAAAGGTGCTGGTACACACACAAAAGTGCTGGTACACACACAAAGGTGCTGGTACACACACAAAGGTGCTGGTACACACACAAAGGTGCTGGCACACACACAAAGGTGCTGGTACACACACAAAGGTGCTGGTACACACACAAAGGTGCTGGCACACACACAAAGGTGCTGGCACACACACAAAGGTGCTGGTACACACACAAAGGTGCTGGTACACACACAAAGGTGCTGGTACACACACAAAGGTGCTGGTACACACACAAAGGTGCTGGTACACACACAAAGGTGCTGGCACACACACAAAGGTGTTGGGAACAACACAAAGAACTCCCATCACTTAAGGTCATCAGGAAGCTCCTGTAATCCTCTTTAAGTAATTACTCGAGACTTTCTGACGTCATACGGTACCCCGTGGCCTGGTGGTTCAAGCTCTCTATTCACACCGCGAGGGTCTGGGTTCGATTCCCAGCCAGAGTAGAAACAGTGGGTGTGTTTCCTTACACCGGTTGTCCATGTTCACCCATCAGTAATAATGAGTACCTGGGTGTTAGTGGACTGGTGTGGGTCGCATCCTGGGTGTTAGTGGACTGGTGTGGGTCGCATCCTGGGTGTTAGTGGACTGGTGTGGGTCGCATCCTGGGTGTTAGTGGACTGGTGTGGGTCGCATCCTGGGTGTTAGTGGACTGGTGTGGGTCGCATCCTGGGTGTTAGTGGACTGGTGTGGGTCGCATCCTGGGTGTTAATGGACTGGTGTGGGTCGCATCCTGGGACAAAACTGACCTAATTTGTGGGAAATGTTCAGCATAACAAGCGACTTTGTATATAGTATTATGTCACTGATGTCAGCTATGGTCTGTATGCCTTGTACATGTACTGGCATACCTTGTACATGTACTGGTATACATTGTACATGTACTGGTATACCTTGTACATTTACTTGTATACCTTGTACATGTATACCTTCTAGATGTACTGGTATACATTGTACATGTACTGGTATACATTGTACATGTATACCTTGTACATTTACTTGTATACCTTGTACATGTATACCTTCTAGATGTACTGGTATACATTGTACATGTACTGGTATACCTTGTACATGTCCTGGTATACCTTGTACATGTACTGGTATACCTTGTACATGTACTGGTATACCTTGTACATGTACTGGTATACCTCGTACAAGTACTGGTATACCTTGTACATGTACTGGTATACCTCGTACAAGTACTGGTATACCTTGTACATGTACTGGTATACCTCGTACAAGTACTGGTATACCTTGTACATGTACTGGTATACCTTGTACATGTACTGGTATACCTTGTACATGTACTGGTATACCTTGTACATGTACTGGTATACCTTGTACATGTACTGGTATACCTTGTACATGTACTGGTATACCTTGTACATGTACTTGTATACCTTATACATGTACTGGTATACCTTGTACATGTTCTGGTATACCTTGTACATGTACTGGTATACCTTGTACATGTACTGGTATACATTGTACATGTACTGGTATACCTTGTACATGTACTGGTATACCTCGTACATGTACTGGCATACCTTGTACATGTACTGGCATACCTTGTACATGTACTGGTATACCTTGTACATGTACTGGTATACCTTGTACATGTACTGGTATACCTTGTACATGTACTGGTATACCTTGTACATGTACTGGTATACCTTGTACATGTACTGGCATACCTTGTACATGTACTGGTATACCTTGTACATGTACTGGTATACCTTGTACATGTACTGGTATACATTGTACATGTACTGGTATACATTGTACATGTACTTGTATACCTTGTACATGTACTGGTATACCTTGTACATGTACTGGTATACCTTGTACATGTACTGGTATACCTTGTACATGTACTGGTATACCTTGTACATGTATACCTTGCACATGTACTGGTATACCTTGTACATTTACTGGTATACCTTGTACATTTACTGGTATACCTTGTACATGTACTGGTATACCTTGTACATGTACTGGTATACATTGTACATGTACTGGTATACCTTGTACATTTACTTGTATACCTTGTACATGTATACCTTCTAGATGTACTGGTATACATTGTACATGTACTGGTATACATTGTACATGTATACCTTGTACATTTACTTGTATACCTTGTACATGTATACCTTCTAGATGTACTGGTATACATTGTACATGTACTGGTATACCTTGTACATGTACTGGTATGCATTGTACATGTACTGGTATACCTTGTACATGTACTGGTATACCTTGTACATGTACTGGTATACCTCGTACATGTACTGGTATACCTTGTACATGTACTGGTATACCTCGTACATGTACTGGTATACCTTGTACATGTAATGGTATACCTTGTACATGTACTGGTATACCTTGTACATGTACTGGTATACCTTGTACATGTACTGGTATACCTTGTACATGTACTGGTATACCTTGTACATGTACTTGTATACCTTATACATGTACTGGTATACCTTGTACATGTACTTGTATACCTTATACATGTACTGGTATACCTTGTACATGTTCTGGTATACCTTGTACATGTACTGGTATACCTTGTACATGTACTGGTATACATTGTACATGTACTGGTATACCTTGTACATGTACTGGTATACCTTGTACATGTACTGGTATACCTTGTACATGTACTGGTATACCTTGTACATGTACTTGTATACCTTATACATGTACTGGTATACCTTGTACATGTTCTGGTATACCTTGTACATGTACTGGTATACCTTGTACATGTACTGGTATACATTGTACATGTACTGGTATACCTTGTACATGTACTGGTATACCTCGTACATGTACTGGCATACCTTGTACATGTACTGGCATACCTTGTACATGTACTGGTATACCTTGTACATGTACTGGTATACCTTGTACATGTACTGGTATACCTTGTACATGTACTGGTATACATTGTACATGTATACCTTGTACATTTACTTGTATACCTTGTACATGTATACCTTCTAGATGTACTGGTATACATTGTACATGTACTGGTATACCTTGTACATGTACTGGTATGCATTGTACATGTACTGGTATACCTTGTACATGTACTGGTATACCTTGTACATGTACTGGTATACCTCGTACATGTACTGGTATACCTTGTACATGTACTGGTATACCTCGTACATGTACTGGTATACCTTGTACATGTAATGGTATACCTTGTACATGTACTGGTATACCTTGTACATGTACTGGTATACCTTGTACATGTACTGGTATACCTTGTACATGTACTGGTATACCTTGTACATGTACTGGTATACCTTGTACATGTACTGGTATACCTTGTACATGTAGTGGTATACCTTGTACATGTACTGGTATACCTTGTACATGTACTGGTATACCTTGTACATGTACTGGTATACCTTGTACATGTACTGGTATACCTTGTACATGTACTGGTATACCATGTACATGTACTTGTATACCATGTACATGTACTTGTATACCTTGTACATGTACTGGTATACCTTGTACATGTACTGGTATACCTTGTACATGTACTGGTATACCTTGTACATGTACTGGTATACCTTGTACATGTACTGGTATACCTTGTACATGTACTGGTATACCTTGTACATGTACTGGTATACCTTGTACATGTACTGGTATACCTTGTACATGTACTGGTATACCTTGTACATGTACTGGTATACCTTGTACATGTACTGGTATACCTTGTACATGTACTGGTATACCTTGTACATGTACTGGTATACCTTGTACATGTACTGGTATACCTTGTACATGTACTGGTATACCTTGTACATGTACTGGTATACCTTGTACATGTACTGGTATACCTTGTACATGTACTGGTATACCAGTACATGTACTGGTAGTAACCTTATTACAGATGTATTTACTACAAATACAAGACACGGTAAACTGTATTAATACAGTAGATGTTTTAATAATGTTATTTTATTATTAATTACTATTATTATTACTATATTTATTTATTGAATTATTTAATGATAATTGTATAATCTTAATTACCTATTATAATTATATTCATGGGGATGCTCTACAACCGCAAGGGTCAATCAGATCCTGGAGAATGCAAAACGATAGATTTGATCCATTGTAAAGGAGGTTAAATCCAATGCCTCGGATCAACATGTTTTTATGAGATTCTTACATCAATATCAGGAAAAAAAATTAGGCCTATTTTCAAACTTGTTGGAACGTGTAATTTGGGTGGAAAACTTTGATTGTCTATTTATCTATCTGGTCAATCCTTACAGGTCAATTTTAGATTGATTTTGGAGGTGGGGTAAGAGATTCTACAACTCTATTGCTAAGTTTCTGGTCTATTTTATGGGTCTGGCCGACTTTCACTAGTGGGCCCCGCCCATCAGTGGCCACACCTGCAACTGCTTCCTTGTTGACTTCAAGATGTATTTACAATTGTATAGTTAAGTTCCTGGACCACCTTAGAGGACTGACCATCCTGCACAAGTGGGCCTCGCCCACTTGTGTCTGCATATGTAACTACTGCTACATCTGTCCACTCGATTAATAAGTCCCTCTAGTGGGCGAAACGTCTTTCAGTAAAGACACTTATATGTTGAAAATTGAGACACTTATGCAGCATATGGGAATCTTTATTCAGGAAACGTTTCGCCACACAGTGGCTTCATCAGTCCAATACAAAGAGGAAGGCGTAAGGAGAGGAGGAGTATGAGGTAATCAGTCCCTCAACCTGGAGTCGATGTGTTCAGTCCATCAATCTGATTTAAGATTCCCATATGCAGCATAAGTGTCTCAATCTTCAACTTGTCGGTTTTTCAAACCATTCATCACAACTGTCAGACACTGCAGCATCATGGGATCTTGTTACAAAGAATTCTTCAACACTTGTTCAACCTTTGGACGAAGACCTACTTCGACTAGTGGATGGTACCACTATGACCCCGCCTCCATCTGCTTCACCTCACCTCACTACAGTATATAAGTCACGTCTACGGCCCTATGCTGTACATTCTACAAGATTGATGGACTGAACACATCGACTCCAGGTTGAGGGACTGATTACCTCATACTCCTCCTCTCCTTACGCCTTCCTCTTTGTATTGGACTGATGAAGCCACTGTGTGGCGAAACGTTTCCTGAATAAAGATTCCCATATGCTGCATAAGTGTCTCAATTTTCAACTTGTCGGTTTTTCAAACCATTCCTCACACTTATATGTTGATGAATAAGACGCATGTGCAACACCTGGGTATCTTATACAGACGAGTTAATCAGTCACTCAGCTTAGATGATGTTAAAGCAGTAGACGTGGTTATCAGTCCCTCAGCCTAAATGAAAGTGTTAATACAGTAGAAAACGAGGTTATCAGTCCTTCAGGAAAAATGAGTGTTGCAACTGTAGAAGACGAGGTTATCAGTCCCTCATTCAACTTGGCGTTGCAACAGTACAAGACTAGGTAATCAGTCCCTCATTCAAGTTGGTGTTGTAACAGTACAAGACTAGGAAATCAGTCCCTCATTCAACTTGGTTTTGCAACAGTACAAGACTAGGAAATCAGTCCCTCATTCAAGTTGGTGTTGTAACAGTACAAGACTAGGTAATCAGTCCCTCATTCAACTTGGTTTTGCAACAGTACAAGACTAGGTAATCAGTCCCTAATTCAACTTGGTGTTGCAACAGTACAAGACTAGGAAATCAGTCCCTCATTCAACTTGGTGTTGCAACAGTACAAGACTAGGTAATCAGTCCCTCATTCAACTTGGTGTTGCAACAGTACAAGACTAGGTAATCAGTCCCTCATTCAACTTGGTGTTGCAACAGTACAAGACTAGGTAATCAGTCCCTCATTCAACTTGGTGTTGCAACAGTACAAGACAAGGTAATCAGTCCCTCCCCTCAGACAAAGGTAACCATCACCTCACCCTGACTTCACCAAAAGAGCTACTACACAGGTGCTGTGCCTGCACCACTTGTCTCCTCACCAACCAAACACAACCTTGGTACTCGCTACTCCAGCTAAGACTATATTATTATACTGGTACCCATCAATAAAGGTTTCCTGGTGGGTAGGAAACACTAGACTCTGGTACTTGTTGTCTGTATGATAGTTCAGTACAGTGGGGGTAAGAAAATGCTAAGATCAATCATTCTCACGGAAATGTCACTATCTTTGGGGAACAATGTCACTATCTTTGGGGAACAATGTCACTATCTTTGGGGAACAATGTCACTATCTTTGGGGAACAATGTCACTATCTTTGGGGAACAATGTCACTATCTTTGGGGAACAATGTCACTATCTTTGGGGAACAATGTCACTATCTTTGGGGAACAATGTCACTATCTTTGGGGAACAATGTCACTATCTTTGGGGAACAATGTCACTATCTTTGGGGAACAATGTCACTATCTTTGGGGAACAATGTCACTATCTTTGGGGAACAATGTCACTATCTTTGGGGAACAATGTCACTATCTTTGGGGAACAATGTCACTATCTTTGGGGAACAATGTCACTATCTTTGGGGAAACAGCGTCACTATCTCTGGGGAACAGCGTCACTATCTCTGGGGAACAACGTCATTATCTCTGGGGAAACAACGTCACTATCTCTGGGGAAACAACGTCACTATCTCTGGGGAAACAATGTCACTATCTCTGGGGAAACAACGTCACTATCTCTGGGGAAACAATGTCACTATCTCTGGGGAAACAATGTCACTATCTCTGGGGAAACAACGTCACTATCTCTGGGGAAACAACGTCACTATCTCTGGGGAAACAACGTCACTATCTCTGAGGAAACAACGTCACTATCTCTGGGGAACAATGTCACTATCTCTGGGGAAACAATGTCACTATCTCTGGGGAAACAACGTCACTATCTCTGGGGAAACAATGTCACTATCTCTGGGGAAACAACGTCACTATCTCTGGGGAAACAACGTCACTATCTCTGGGGAAACAACGTCACTATCTCTGGGGAACAATGTCACTATCTCTGGGGGAACAACGTCACTATCTCTGGGGAAACAATGTCACTATCTCTGGGGAACAATGTCACTATCTCTGGGGAACAATGTCACTATCTCTGGGGAACAATGTCACTATCTCTGGGGAAACAACGTCACTATCTCTGGGGAACAATGTCACTATCTCTGGGGGAACAACGTCACTATCTCTGGGGAAACAATGTCACTATCTCTGGGGAAACAATGTCACTATCTCTGGGGAAACAATGTCACTATCTCTGGGGAAACAATGTCACTATCTCTGGGGAAACAATGTCACTATCTCTGGGGAACAATGTCACTATCTCTGAAGAAACAATGTCACTATCTCTGGGGAAACAATGTCACTATCTCTGGGGAAACAATGTCACTATCTCTGGGGAAAATGTCACTATCTCTGGGGAAAATGTCAATCACTATCTCTGGGGAACAATGTCACTATCTCTGGGGAAACAATGTCACTATCTCTGGGGAAACAATGTCACTATCTCTGGGGAAACAATGTCACTATCTCTGGGGAAACAATGTCACTATCTCTGGGGAAACAATGTCACTATCTCTGGGGGAACAATGTCACTATCTCTGGGGAAACAATGTCACTATCTCTGAAGAAACAATGTCACTATCTCTGAAGAAACAATGTCACTATCTCTGGGGAACAATGTCACTATCTCTGGGGAAACAATGTCACTATCTCTGGGGGAACAATGTCACTATCTCTGAAGAAACAATGTCACTATCTCTGAAGAAACAATGTCACTATCTCTGGGGAACAATGTCACTATCTCTGGGGAACAATGTCACTATCTCTGGGGGAACAATGTCACTATCTCTGGGGAAACAATGTCACTATCTCTGGGGAAACAACGTCACTATCTCTGGGGAACAATGTCACTATCTCTGGGGGAACAATGTCACTATCTCTGGGGGAACAATGTCACTATCTCTGGGGAACAATGTCACTATCTCTGAAGAAACAATGTCACTATCTCTGGGGAAACAATGTCACTATCTCTGGGGAAACAATGTCACTATCTCTGGGGGAACAATGTCACTATCTCTGGGGAACAATGTCACTATCTCTGAAGGGACAATGTCACTATCTCTGGGGAACAATGTCACTATCTCTGGGGAACAATGTCACTATCTCTGGGGGAACAATGTCACTATCTCTGGGGAAACAATGTCACTATCTCTGAATCAATGTCACTATCTCTGGGGGAACAATGTCACTATCTCTGGGGAACAATGTCACTATCTCTGGGGGAACAATGTTACTATCTCTGGGGGAACAATGTCACTATCTCTGGGGAACAATGTCACTATCTCTGGGGGAACAATGTCACTATCTCTGGGGGAACAATGTCACTATCTCTGGGGGAACAATGTCACTATCTCTGGGGGAACAATGTCACTATCTCTGGGGAAACAATGTCACTATCTCTGGGGAAACAATGTCACTATCTCTGGGGGAACAATGTCACTATCTCTGGGGGAACAATGTCACTATCTCTCTGTCACTATCTCTGGGGGAACAATGTCACTATCTCTGGGGGAACAATGTCACTATCTCTGGGGAACAATGTCACTATCTCTGGGGAAACAATGCCACTATCTCTGGGGAACAAAGTCACTATCTCTGGGGAAACACTATCTCTGGGGAACAATGTCAATCTCTGTCACTATCTCTGGGGGAACAATGTCACTATCCCTGGGGAAACAATGTCACTATCTCTGGGGAAACAATGTCACTATCTCTGGGGGAACAATGTCACTATCTCTGGGGGAACAATGTCACTATCTCTGGGGAAACAATGCCACTATCTCTGGGGGAACAACGTCATTATCTCTGGGGAAACAACGTCACTATCTCTGGGGAAACAACGTCACTATCTCTGGGGAAACAATGTCACTATCTCTGGGGAAACAATGTCACTATCTCTGGGGAAACAATGTCACTATCTCTGGGGAAACAACGTCACTATCTCTGGGGAAACAATGTCACTATCTCTGGGGAACAATGTCACTATCTCTGGGGAACAATGTCACTATCTCTGGGGGAACAACGTCACTATCTCTGGGGAAACAATGTCACTATCTCTGGGGAACAATGTCACTATCTCTGGGGAACAATGTCACTATCTCTGGGGAACAATGTCACTATCTCTGGGGAAACAATGTCACTATCTCTGGGGAACAATGTCACTATCTCTGGGGAAACAATGTCACTATCTCTGGGGAAACAATGTCACTATCTCTGGGGAAACAATGTCACTATCTCTGGGGAAACAATGTCACTATCTCTGGGGGAACAATGTCACTATCTCTGGGGAAACAATGTCACTATCTCTGGGGAACAATGTCACTATCTCTGTGTCACTATCTCTGGGGAAACAATGTCACTATCTCTGGGGTAACAATGTCACTATCTCTGGGGAAACAATGTCACTATCTCTGGGGAATCAATGTCACTATCTCTGGGGGAACAATGTCACTATCTCTGGGGAACAACGTCACTATCTCTGGGGAAACAATGTCACTATCTCTGGGGGAACAATGTCACTATCTCTGGGGAACAATGTCACTATCTCTGGGGGAACAATGTCACTATCTCTGGGGGAACAATGTCACTAACTCTGGGGGAAAATGTCACTATCTCTGGGGGAACAATGTCACTATCTCTGGGGAAACAATGTCACTATCTCTGGGGAAACAATGTCACTATCTCTGGGGAAAACAATGTCAATGTCACTATCTCTGGGGGAACAATGTCACTATCTCTGGGGAAACAATGTCACTATCTCTGGGGAAACAATGTCACTATCAATGTCACTATCTCTGGGGAAAATGTCAATGTCACTATCTCTGGGGAAACAATGTCACTATCTCTGGGGAAACAATGTCACTATCTCTGGGGAACAATGTCACTATCTCTGGGGGAAATGTCAATGTCACTATCTCTGGGGGAACAATGTCACTATCTCTGGGGGGAACAATGTCACTATCTCTGGGGGAACAATGTCACTATCTCTGGGGGAACAATGTCACTATCTCTGGGGAAACAACGTCACTATCTCTGGGGAAACAATGTCACTATCTCTGGGGAAACAATGTCACTATCTCTGGGGGAACAATGTCACTATCTCTGGGGGAACAATGTCACTATCTCTGGGGAAACAATGTCACTATCTCTGGGGAACAATGTCACTATCTCTGGGGAAACAATGTCACTATCTCTGGGGAAACAATGTCACTATCTCTGGGGAAACAATCACTATCTCTGGGGAAACAATGTCACTATCTCTGTCACTATCTCTGGGGGAACAATGTCACTATCTCTGGGGAAACAATGTCACTATCTCTGGGGAACAATGTCACTATCTCTGGGGAAACAATGTCACTATCTCTGGGGAAACAATGTCACTATCTCTGGGGAACAACGTCACTATCTCTGGGGAAACAATGTCACTATCTCTGGGGAACAGCGTCACTATCTCTGGGGAAACAACGTCACTCTCTCTGGGGAAACAATGTCACTATCTCTGGGGAACAATGTCACTATCTCTGGGGAACAATGTCACTATCTCTGGGGAAACAATGTCACTATCTCTGGGGAAACAATGTCACTATCTCTGGGGAAACAACACTATCTCTGGGGAAACAATGTCACTATCTCTGGGGAACAATGTCACTATCTCTGGGGAAACAATGTCACTATCTCTGGGGAAACAATGTCACTATCTCTGGGGAAACAATCTCTGGGGAAACAATGTCACTATCTCTGGGGAAACAATGTCACTATCTCTGGGGAAAAAATGTCACTATCTCTGGGGTCAATCTCTGGGAAACAATGTCACTATCTCTGGGGAAACAATGTCACTATCTCTGGGGAAACAACGTCACTCTCTCTGGGGAAACAATGTCACTATCTCTGGGGAACAATGTCACTATCTCTGGGGAACAATGTCACTATCTCTGGGGAAACAATGTCACTATCTCTGGGGAAACAATGTCACTATCTCTGGGGAACAATGTCACTATCTCTGGGGAAACAATGTCACTATCTCTGGGGAACAATGTCACTATCTCTGGGGAAACAATGTCACTATCTCTGGGGAAACAATGTCACTATCTCTGGGGAAACAATGTCACTATCTCTGGGGAAACAATGTCACTATCTCTGGGGAAACAATGTCACTATCTCTGGGGAAACAATGTCACTATCTCTGGGGAAACAATGTCACTATCTCTGGGGGAACAATGTCACTATCTCTGGGGAAACAATGTCACTATCTCTGGGGAAACAATGTCAATATCTCTGTTGAAACAATGTCACTATCTCTGGGGAACAATGTCACTATCTCTGGGGAAACAATGTCACTATCTCTGGGGTAACAATGTCACTATCTCTGAAGAAACAATGTCACTATCTCTGGGGAACAATGTCACTATCTCTGGGGAACAATGTCACTATCTCTGGGGGAACAATGTCACTATCTCTGGGGAAACAATGTCACTATCTCTGGGGAAACAACGTCACTATCTCTGGGGAACAATGTCACTATCTCTGGGGGAACAATGTCACTATCTCTGAAGAAACAATGTCACTATCTCTGGGGAACAATGTCACTATCTCTGGGGGAACAATGTCACTATCTCTGGGGAACAATGTCACTATCTCTGGGGGAACAATGTCACTATCTCTGGGGAACAATGTCACTATCTCTGGGGGAACAATGTCACTATCTCTGGGGGAACAATGTCACTATCTCTGGGGAACAATGTCACTATCTCTGGGGGAACAATGTCACTATCTCTGGGGGAACAATGTCACTATCTCTGGGGGAACAATGTCACTATCTCTGGGGGAACAATGTCACTATCTCTGGGGAAACAATGTCACTATCTCTGGGGAAACAATGTCACTATCTCTGGGGGAACAATGTCACTATCTCTGGGGGAACAATGTCACTACCTCTGGGGAACAATGTCACTATCTCTGGGGGAACAATGTCACTATCTCTGGGGAAACAATGCCACTATCTCTGGGGAACAATGTCACTATCTCT
>NC_091385.1:6791882-6806882 GCF_038502225.1 Cherax quadricarinatus | reverse complement strand
AGCAGTGGCAACATAACCCACACAAGACACCAACACCACCACCATAACCCACACAAGACACCAACACCACCACCATAACCCACACAAGACGCCAACACCACCACCATAACCCACACAAGACACCAACACCACCACCATAACCCACACAAGACGCCAACACCACCACCATAACCCACACAAGACGCCAGCACCACCACCATAACCCACACAAGACACCAACACCACCACCATAACCCACACAAGACGCCAACACCACCACCATAACCCACACAAGACACCAACACCACCACCATAACCCACACAAGACACCAACACCACCACCATAACCTACACAAGACGCCAGCAGTGGCAACATAACCCACACAAGACACCAACACCACCACCATAACCCACACAAGACACCAACACCACCACCATAACCCACACAAGACGCCAACACCACCACCATAACCCACACAAGACACCAACACCACCACCATAACCCACACAAGACGCCAGTACCACCACCATAACCCACACAAGTAACCCACACAAGACGCCAGTACCACCACCATAACCCACACAAGACAAACCCACACAAGACGCCAGCAGTGGCAACATAACCCACACAAGACACCAACACCACCACCATAACCCACACAAGACGCCAGCAGTGGCAACAATTGCAACATCAACATGTCTGCTAAGAGAGTAGTGGCAGGGAGTGAGGTCAGAGGCTTCTCTCAGTGTTGCTGCTGCTGTAAGAGCAAGCGGGTGTGTGTTCAGTGCTGCTACCAATACCTTTCTCTCATGCAACTCTGCAACAAGCCAGAAGCACAAGCCACGGTGGCTTGCTAAATGGATGTAAATTGTGAATGTTTCCAATACACTTATGGGTTTTTCGAACGAACTTAAGTGGAAATTAACGTATTTACGACTTACTTTTAAATCATGTTTACCATTTTAATTGTAAGTATAAATTTAACAATGAAAAAATTGAGTTTTTTTTGTATCAGTGATAAGTGAGTTAAATCCCGACTGAGAGAGTAACAAACTTTGGTTAAACTCAAAGCAGGTGGGACTTACTGTCTCACACAGGTGGTGGGACTTACTGTCTCACACAGGTGGTGGGACTTACTGTCTCACACAGGTGGTGGGACTTACTGTCTCACACAGGTGGTGGGACTTACTGTCTCACACAGGTGGTGGGACTTACCGTCTCACACAGGTGGTGAGATCTGCTGTCTCTCTCACACATTCAACACTAGAAAGGTGGGTACTATATACAGGTACGTTCCAGCACTGCCTCGTACCTTCCAACACTGCCTTAGTACCTTCCAACACTGCCTTAGTACCTTCCAACACTGCCTTGGTACCTTCCAACACTGCCTTGGTACCTTCCAACACTGCCTAGTACCTTCCAACACTGCCTAGTACCTTCCAACACTGCCTAGTACCTTCCAGCACTGCTTTAGTACCTTCCAGCACTGCCTAGTACCTTCCAACACTGCCTTAGTACCTTCCAGCACTGCCTAGTACCTTCCAACACTGCCTAGTACCTTCCAACACTGCCTCGTACCTCCCAACACTGCCTCGTACCTCCCAACACTGCCTCGTACCTCCCAACACTGCCTCGTACCTCTCAACACTGCCTCGTACCTTCCAACACTGCCTCGTACCTTCCAACACTGCCTCATACCTCCCAACACTGCCTCATACCTCCCAACACTGCCTTAGTACCTCCCAACAGTGCCTGGTACCTTCCAACACTGCCTAGTACCTCCTAACACTGCCTCATACCTCCCAACACTGCCTCGTATCTTCCAACACTGCCTAGTACCTCCCAACACTACCTTAGTACCTTCCAACACTGCTTCGTACCTTCCAACACTGCCTTAGTACCTCCCAACACTGCCTTAGTACCTTCCAACACTGCCTCGTACCTTCCAACACTGCCTTAGTACCTCCCAACACTGCCTTAGTACCTTCCAACACTGCCTAGTACCTTCCAACACTGCCTCATACCTCCCAACACTGTCTTAATACCTTCCAACACTGCCTCGTACCTTCCAACACTGTCTTAGTACCTCCCAGCACTGCCTTAATACCTCCCAGCACTGCCTTAGTACCTCCCAACACTGCCTTAGTACCTTCCAACACTGCCTCATACCTCCCAACACTGTCTTAGTACCTTCCAACACTGCCTCGTACCTTTCAACACTGTCTTAGTACCTCCCAACACTGCCTTAGTACCTTCCAACACTGCCTTAGTACCTTCCAACACTGCCTCGTACCTTCCAACACTACCTTAGTACCTTCCAACACTACCTTAGTACCTCCCAACACTGCCTTAGTACCTCCCAACACTGTCTTAGTACCTCCCAACACTGTCTTAGTACCTCCCAACACTGCCTTAGTACCTCCCAACACTGCCTTAGTACCTTCCAACACTGCGTCATACCTTCCAACAGTGCCTTAGTACCTCCCAACACTGCCTCGTACCTTCCAACACTGCCTTAGTACCTCCCAACACTGTCTTAGTACCACTATCTCTGGGTACCTCCAACACTGCGTCATACCTTCCAACAGTGCCTTAGTACCTCCCAACACTGCCTCATACCTTCCAACAGTGCCTTAGTACCTCCCAACACTGCCTCATACCTTCCAACACTGCCTTAGTACCTCCCAACACTGCCTCGTACCTTCCAACACTGCCTCGTACCTCCCAACACTGCCTCGTACCTCCCAACACTGCCTTAGTACCTCCCAACACTGCCTCGTACCTTCCAACACTGCCTTAGTACCTCCCAACATTGCCTTAGTACCTCCCAACACTGCCTTAGTACCTCCCAACACTGCCTCGTACCTCCCAACACTGCCTTAGTACCTCCCAACACTGCCTTAGTACCTCCCAACACCGCCTCGTACCTCCCAACACTGCCTCGTACCTCCCAACACTGCCTCGTACCTCCCAACACTGCCTCGTACCTCCCAACACTGCCTCGTACCTCCCAACACTGCCTCGTACCTCCCAACACTGCCTCGTACCTCCCAACACTGCCTCGTACCTCCCAACACTGCCTCGTACCTCCCAACACTGCCTCGTACCTCCCAACACTGCCTCGTACCTCCCAACACTGCCTCGTACCTCCCAACACTGCCTCGTACCTCCCAACACTGCCTCGTACCTCCCAACACTGCCTCGTACCTCCCAACACTGCCTCGTACCTCCCAACACCGCCTCGTACCTCCCTACACTACCAACCTCACATTACACACCTGTTGTACACTTAAACAGTTAAAATGGTTCTATTCGCCAGTACCCTTGCACTACATTAACTCTCTTAATTTTCACAATCTACAGTTCTACTACAGTCCTGTGATTCTACGTCTACATTTCTACCATCGTTTAACTCGTCTACTTGAACATTTCTACTGTTAAGTATTCTTTGTGCTACCTCGGTGCTATAAAATAATTAATCGCAAGTCTTCTCTATGTTATATTTCTTGGGATGTGTGTGTGTGTGTGTGTGTGTGTGTGTGTGTGTATGTGTGTGTGTGTGTGTGTGTGTGTGTTTGTGTGTTTGTGTGTGTGTGTGTGTGTGTGTGAGAGAGAGAGAGTGAGAGAGAGAGAAAGAAAGAGAAAGAAAGAGAGAGAGAAAGAGAGAAAGAGAACGAGAGAGAGAGAGAGAGAGAGAGAGAGAGAGAGAGAGAGAGAGAGAGAGAGAGAGAGAGAGAAACAGAGAAAGAGAGAAAGAGAGAGAAAGAGAGAGAGAAAGAGAAAGAAACAGAGAGAGAGAGAAAGAAAGAGAGAGAGAGAGAGAGAAAGAGAGAGAGAGAGAAAGAGAGCGAGAGCGAGAGAGAAAGAGAGCGATAGAAAGAGAGCAAGAGAGAAAGAGAGAGAAAGAGAGCGAGCGAGAGAGCGAGCGAGCGAGAGAGAGAGAGAGAGAGAGAGAGAGAGATTTATCTAAATATTTAAAAACCAAACAAAGCTAATTCAGTCCAATATAATAATACATACATATACGTGACGATACATGTGATAATACATAATGTATGATGTATAACTTCACGACGACGTATGGAACCTGATGATACATTATACATGTACCTTAATTCAATCATGTATATTTTTTTCTCGACCACTGAAAATGTGTAGACAAATGGCTCAGAGAACCGACAAGTTGACAAATTAGACATGTGCCACACAGTGACTTCATCAGTCCTATACAGAGAAGATTGAAGATCAGGAGTTTGAGGAACATCAGTCCCTCAGTGTGAACGTGAACCGGTTCATAGCTTATATGTCAGGTAGGATAGCGCCTCGTACCTTATCTTTCACTTATGATAACATCTCTTAACCTATGCACGAGATAAAAAAAAAAAGGATATCTTTAATCTGTAAATTCACCAATACAAATGGATCTACTCACTTGCCTTTTTCTTCCAGGTAAAATGTCTGATTTAAAAATGTCTCATTTATCAGCAAAAATGTCAGTGTAGTCTGATCTGTCGTATGTAATGTTCTTGATTCCGACGGGTATTTATGTGCTGGACGTCGCAGAGAAAAATATTTTTTTCCAGATGTCTTCAATATAATTGACAAATGTCGGGAAGTGTGTGTTGAGTGTGATGATTCTTGAAGGCGTTTCTTGTTGCCTTTGAGGTCCTAGAAGGTTGGTTCATTATGATTGATAACCCGGGAAATAGCAGCGAGTCAAGCGTCTGAGAGTGCGCTCGAGGCTTCGGAAAGTGGGTTCGGGGCTTCGGAAAGTGGGTTCGAGGCTTCGGAAAGTGGGTTCGGGGCTTCGGAAAGTGAGTTCGAGGCTTCGGAAAGTGAGTTCGAGGCTTCGGAAAGTGAGTTCGAGGCTTCGGAAAGTGGGTTCGGGGCTTCGGAAAGTGGGTTCGAAGCTTCGAAAAGTGAGTTCGAGGCTTCGGAAAGTGCGTCTGAGGTTCTGGAAAGTGGAGAGGCCCTCAGGAGTACTGTGACTAAAACACCTGACACAGACGGAAGCAAATACATGTGTTTGTGTGTTTTGCAAGTACGTTCGTGTGTGTGTGACATACACGAAGGTTGCAGTCACTAAAGGCCACCAGAGTTAGCTTCGGGTGAATGGCTTCACGAAGAATTCTCATCGCTTTATTAAATTCCCAAATTGGCAGGCGTTTGATGTTGGGGTGTGTGTGTGTGCGTGTTAGTTCGCTGACTCCATCAGTGTGTGTGTGTGATACACCCAGGAGGCAACGCTACGTACACCGAGGAGCGTGTATCTCTGTGTATATAGATTTGTATCGCTCAGCATTTATCAAGCTAGAAGTGTGTAATCTGTGAATATAGAAATGTGTATTTTTCGTGGTATATACATCGAGGCATGTGTTTATTACTGGAAGTTCACTTTAAACTAATTCAGGTATTAAGGTAACCTTGACTAGTAGGGAGCATGTGATATGCAAACTTAATGACCCTCGCGTAGGCGATTGACTTTCAACCCCATACCCTGACACTCTCTGGAGAGAGAAGACCCTTGCTTGTGTGTGTGTGTGTGTGTGTGTGTGTGTGTGTGTGTGTGTGTGTGTGTGTGTGTGTGTGTACTCACCTAATTGTGGATGCAGGGGTCGAGACTCGGCTCTTGGCCCCGCCTCTTCACTGAACGCTACTAGATCCTCTCTCTCTCTCCTTGCTCCATGAGCTTATCATATCTCGTCTTAAAGCTATGTATGGTTCCTGCCTCCACTACATCACTTGCTAGACTATTCCACTTCCTGACAACTCTATGACTGAAGAAATGCTTCTTAACATCCCTCTTACTCCTCTGAGTCTTTAACTTCCAAGTGTGACCCCTTGTTTCTGTGTCCCCTCTCTGGAACATCCTGACTGTCCACCTTGTCTATTCCACGCAGTATTTTGTATGTTATATCTCCCCTGACCCTCCTGTCCTGCAGTGTCGTCAGACCGATTTCCCTTAACCTTTCTTTGTAGGACATTCCCCTTAGCTCAGGAACTAACCTTGTCGCAAACCTTTGTACTTTCTCTAATTTCTTCACGTGCTTGACCCGGTGTGAGTTTCAAACAGGTGCTGCATATTCCAGTATGGGCCTGACGTACACGGTGTACAGTGTCTTGAACGATTCCTTACTAAGGTATCGGAACCCTATTCTCAGATGTGCCAGGCGCCCATATGCTGCAGCAGTTACCTGGTTGATGTGTGCTTCCGAAGACATGCTCGGTGTTATGGTCACACCAAGAATTTTCTCCTTGAGTGAGGTTTGCAGTCTTTGGCCATCTAGACTATATTCTGTCTGCGGTCTTCTTTGCCCTTCCCCGATCTTCATGACTTTGCATTTGGCAGGGTTAAACTCGAGAAGCCAGTTGCTGGACCAGGTGTCCAGTCTGTCCAGGTCTCTTTGTAGTCCTGCCTGGTCCTCATCTGATTTAATTCTCCTCATTAACTTCACATCATCTGCGAACAGGGACACTTCTGAGTCTAACCCTTCCATCATGTCATTCACATATACCAAAAAACAGCACAGGTCCTAGGACCGACCCCGGTGGGACCCCGCTCGTCACAGGTTCCCACTGTGATACCTCATCACGTACCATGACTCGTTGTTGCCTCCCTGTCAGGTATTCTCTGATCCATTGCAGTGCCCTTCCTGTTATACGCGCCTGATCCTCTAGTTTCTGCACTAATCTCCTGTGTGTGTGTGTGTGTGTGTGTGTGTATATGTGTGTGTGTGTGTGTGTGTGTGTGTGTGTGTGTGTGTGTGTGTGAGAGAGAGAGAGAGAGAGAGAGAGAGAGAGAGAGAGAGAGAGAGAGAGAGAGAGAGAGAGAGAGAGAGAGAGAGAGAGAGAGAGAGAGAGAGAGAGAGAGAGAGAGAGAGAGAGCTCCACAGACGTCACAATTGCACGAATACTGGAGCAAAACACCCAGGCGGGAGTAAACTTGCATATTACTAGAGATTTCCAATACTACCAAGGTTTGACTCTGACGAGTGGGAAGCCACAGAGTTCTCTCCTTTTTTTTAAAAAGCCACAGTTGATGGACCCCGTTGACACTTCCGTTCCCCAACGGCATCAACAGTGGCTTAACAGATTAAAGCTTTCACTCCATTGCAGAGATTACATTTTTTAGATTTCGCCACTGAAGCATTTAGTTTGTGCACCTAATGTGCATCCTGTGGATGGTAGTGGCTAGTTTATTGTGTACCTCATATCCATCCTATAGATGGTAGTGGCTAGTTTATTGTGTACCTCATATCCATCCTATAGATGGTAGTGGCTAGTTTATTGTGTACCTCATATCCATCCTATAGATGGTAGTGGCTAGTTTATTGTGTACCTCATATCCATCCTATAGATGGTAGTGGCTAGTTTATTGTGTACCTTATATCCCTCCTATAGATGGTAGTGGCTAGTTTATTGTGCACCTCATATCCATCCTGTGGATGGTAGTGGCTAGTTTATTGTGTACCTCATATCCATCCTATAGATGGTAGTGGCTAGTTTATTGTGTACCTCACATCCATCCTGTGGATGGTAGAGGCTAGTTTATTGTGTACCTCATATCCATCCTGTGGATGGTAGTGGCTAGTTTATTGTGTACCTCACATCCATCCTGTGGATGGTAGTGGCTAGTTTATTGTGTACCTCACATCCATCATGTGGATGGTAGTGGCTAGTTTATTGTGTACCTCATATCCATCCTGTGGATGGTAGTGGCTAGTTTATTGTGTACCTCACATCCATCATGTGGATGGTAGTGGCTAGTTTATTGTGTACCTCACATCCATCATGTGGATGGTAGTGGCTAGTTTATTGTGTACCTCATATCCATCCTGTGGATGGTAGTGGCTAGTTTGTGTACCTCATATCCATCCTGTGGATGGTAGTGGCTAGTTTACTGTGTACCTCATATCCATCCCGTGGATGGTAGTGGCTAGTTTATTGTGCACCTCATATCCATCCCGTGATGACAGAGCTAGAGAATAAGGATGAAAAAAACGCCTAAGAACTAGGCCTCATAAAGGGTCACAGAAGTGCATTTGAATTTATATCTATAGTTTGTTACCAGCAAATTTAGGAAATGCGCTAAATATATCTTCTATAGTATCTTCACTAATAAGATACTTTGACGTATCACACAAGTTACAATACTGTTTGTAAATGTCTCAGTCAGTGAACACACAGTGTTAAATATTGTAGCAATGGGAGTGATCACATACTTGGTATTTTGACTGATTATCTGTGAGTTTCTCAAACTGCCCGAAGTATTTGTAACCAAGACAAAGCCTGGTTGTTACGGAATCAATCTGTGTTTATGCCGAATTCTCAGAAGTAACTTCTATTGAGCCTAAGCCGGGTTATTATAAGTCAGTCAGTCTGGATGTTAAACTGTCTAAAGTATTTGCAACCAAGCCAAAGTTTGGCTACTACAAAAGTGTGTGCCAAACTACCTGAAGTACTTGTAACCAAGCTAAAGCCTGGCTGCTACACCAGTCAGCCTGTGTGTCTGCCAAACTACCAGAAGTACTTGTAACCAAGCCAAAGCCTGGCTGCTACACCAGTCAGCCTGTGTGTCTGCCAAACTACCAGAAGTACTTGTAAGCAAGCCAAAGCCTGGCTGCTACAACAGTCAGCCTGTGTTTCTGCCAGACTACCAGAAGTATATGTAACCAAGCCGAAGCCTGGCTACTACAAAAGTCAGCCTGTTTTTCTGCCAGACTACCAGAAGTATATGTAACCAAGCCGAAGCCTGGCTACTACAACAGTCTGCCTGTGTTTCTGCCAGACTACCAGAAGTATATGTAACCAAGCCGAAGCCTGGCTACTACAACAGTCAGCCTGTGTGTCTGCCAAACTACCAAAAATGCTTGTAACCAAGCCTAAGTCTGGCTGCTACAACATCAACCAGTCCTTGAACTAACCAAACTCGTTCTACAACACTTAAAACCCAGGAAATTCCCATTACCTGCTATACCAGAGAGAGAAAATCTACGGACTTGTCCATGCACGTTACACTTACTGTCCTTCGCTCTTAGAGTAATTTACTTATGACTCATCGAAGATAAAATCAACGGCTTTGTGCATACTGCATTGCGAATGCTGCAACAGAGTTTGCAATTTAACTCGTTACACTTATAAACAATAGCAATAATACATCCCTATTGTTTTTTATTGTTAGTAGTATAATTACGAGTTATTAATGTCACTGAAAGGACCTACGAGAGAATAGGGCGAGGAAAAATTTGTACTCACCTATATGTTGCTTCAGGGGTCGAGTCACAGCTCCTGGGTAATGAGAAAGAGTAATCGTACATTATTATAGAGTATTGCAGTCTTGTAATACAAATTTTAATCTCAAAGGGACAATAAAACCCGAATATCATTAAAGCATAAGTAATAAAAAGCAATAGAGTTGAAAATTGCGTCTCCCCAGCATCCCCCAGCTTTTACTGAAGCTTGACACTTCAGCTTCAAGCTGCAAATGGAGCTTTTGTTGGGGCTACGTTTAGCAGTGCGTAGAGCTTGTTCATGTCACGAAAGAGCTCTACACAGAGCGAAATGTTGGCTAATTGAAAGATTCTGCGACACTTTTTTTTCCTCTCGACGTATCGACCCTGTTGTTTGGACGCTATTGTTTGGACGCTCTTGTTTGGACGCTATTGCTTGGATGCTATTATTTGGATGCTTCTGTTTGGGCACTATTATCTCGACGCTACCGATTTTATGCTATTTTTTGGACGCTATTGTTTGTATTCTACTGTTTGGACGCTGTTGTTAGGACGCTATTGTTTGTATTCTACTGTTTGGACGCTGTTGTTAGGACGCTATTCTTTGTATTCTACTGTTTGGACGCTGTTGTTAGGACGCTATTGTTTGTATTCTACTGTTTGGACGCTGTTAGGACGCTATTGTTTGTATTCTACTGTTTGGACGCTGTTGTTAGGACGCTATTGTTTGTATTCTACTGTTTGGACGCTGTTGTTAGGACGCTATTGTTTGTATTCTACTGTTTGGACGCTGTTGTTAGGACGCTATTGCTTGTATTCTACTGTTTGGACGCTGTTGTTAGGACGCTATTGCTTGTATTCTACTGTTTGGACGCTGTTGTTAGGACGCTATTGTTTGTATTCTACTGTTTGGACGCTGTTGTTAGGACGCTATTGTTTGTATTCTACTGTTTGGACGCTGTTGTTAGGACGCTATTGCTTGTATTCTACTGTTTGGACGCTGTTGTTAGGACGCTATTGTTTGTATTCTACTGTTTGGACGCTGTTGTTAGGACGCTATTGTTTGTATTCTACTGTTTGGACGCTGTTGTTAGGACGCTATTGTTTGTATTCTACTGTTTGGACGCTATTGTTTGTATTCTACTGTTTGGACGCTGTTGTTAGGACGCTATTGCTTGTATTCTACTGTTTGGACGCTGTTGTTAGGACGCTATTGCTTGTATTCTACTGTTTGGACGCTGTTGTTAGGACGCTATTGTTTGTATTCTACTGTTTGGACGCTGTTGTTAGGACGCTATTGTTTGTATTCTACTGTTTGGACGCTGTTGTTAGGACGCTATTGTTTGTATTCTACTGTTTGGACGCTGTTGTTAGGACGCTATTGTTTGTATTCTACTGTTTGGACGCTGTTGTTAGGACGCTATTGTTATGTAATTGCTTTTATCTCGTTTTCAGACTATTTTCACGCCGTTGTTTTCATATTACTGTCTCTATTATGGAGCTTTTGTCACGCTGTTGTCACTTGATAAAGCTCTACACAGAGCGAAATGTGACACAAAGCTCTATACAAAACGAAACATAACACAAAGCTCTACACAGAGCGAGACACGACATAAAGCTCCACACAGAGCGAGACATGACAAAGCTCTACACAGAGCGAAACATGACACAAAGCTCTACACAAAGCGAGACACGACAGAAAGCTCTACACAAAGCCAGACACGACACAAAGCTCTACACAAAGCGAGACACGACACAAAGCTCTACACAAAGCGAGACACGACACAAAGCTCTACACAAAGCCAGACACGACACAAAGCGAGACACGACACAAAGCTCTACACAAAGCGAGACACGACATAAAACTCTACACAAAGCGAGACACGACACAAAGCTCTACACAAAGCGAGACACGACACAAAGCTCTACACAAAGCCAGACACGACAGAAAGCTCTACACAAAGCCAGACACGACACAAAGCTCTACACAAAGCGAGACACGACACAAAGCTCTACACAAAGCGAGACACGACACAAAGCTCTACACAAAGCGAGACACGACAGAAAGCTCTACACAAAGCCAGACACGACACAAAGCTCTACACAAAGCGAGACACGACACAAAGCTCTACACAAAGCGAGACACGACATAAAACTCTACACAAAGCGAGACACGACACAAAGCTCTACACAAAGCGAGACACGACACAAAGCTCTACACAAAGCCAGACACGACAGAAAGCTCTACACAAAGCCAGACACGACACAAAGCTCTACACAAAGCGAGACACGACACAAAGCTCTACACAAAGCCAGACACGGCACAAAGCTCTACACAAAGCCAGACACGACACAAAGCTCTACACAAAGCCAGACACGACACAAAGCTCTACACAAAGCGAGACACGGCACAAAGCTCTACACAAAGCCAGACACGACACAAAGCTCTACACAAAGCCAGACACGACACAAAGCTCTACACAAAGCGAGACACGACACAAAGCTCTACACAAAGCCAGACACGACACAAAGCTCTACACAAAGCCAGACACGACACAAAGCTCTACACAAAGCCAGACACGACACAAAGCTCTACACAAAGCCAGACACGACACAAAGCTCTACACAAAGCCAGACACGACACAAAGCTCTACACAAAGCGAGACACGACACAAAGCTCTACACAAAGCCAGACACGACACAAAGCTCTACACAAAGCCAGACACGACACAAAGCTCTACACAAAGCCAGACACGACACAAAGCTCTACACAAAGCCAGACACGGCACAAAGCTCTACACAAAGCCAGACAAGACACAAAGCTCTACACAAAGCCAGACACGACACAAAGCTCTACACAAAGCCAGACACGACACAAAGCTCTACACAAAGCCAGACACGACACAAAGCCAGACACGACACAAAGCTCTACACAAAGCGAGACACGACACAAAGCTCTACACAAAGCGAGACACGGCACAAAGCTCTACACAAAGCCAGACACGACACAAAGCTCTACACAAAGCCAGACACAACACAAAGCTCTACACAAAGCCAGACACGACACAAAGCTCTACACAAAGCCAGACACGACACAAAGCGAGACACGACACAAAGCTCTACACAAAGCGAGACACGACACAAAGCGAGACACGACACAAAGCTCTACACAAAGCGAGACACGACACAAAGCTCTACACAAAGCCAGACACGACACAAAGCTCTACACAAATCCAGACACGACACAAAGCTCTACACAAAGCGAGACACGACACAAAGCTCTACACAAAGCGAGACACGACACAAAGCTCTACACAAAGCGAGACACGGCACAAAGCTCTACACAAAGCCAGACACGACACAAAGCTCTACACAAAGCCAGACACGACACAAAGCTCTACACAAAGCCAGACACGACACAAAGCTCTACACAAAGCGAGACACGGCACAAAGCTCTACACAAAGCGAGACACGGCACAAAGCTCTACACAAAGCCAGACACGACACAAAGCTCTACACAAAGCCAGACACAACACAAAGCTCTACACAAAGCAAGACACGACACAAAGCTCTACACAAAGCGAGACACGACACAAAGCTCTACACAAAGCGAGACACGACACAAAGCGAGACACGACACAAAGCTCTACACAAAGCCAGACACGACACAAAGCTCTACACAAAGCGAGACACGACACAAAGCGAGACACGACACAAAGCTCTACACAAAGCGAGACACGACACAAAGCTCTACACAAAGCGAGACACGACACAAAGCTCTACACAAAGCCAGACACGACACAAAGCTCTACACAAAGCCAGACACGACACAAAGCTCTACACAAAGCCAGACACGACACAAAGCTCTACACAAAGCGAGACACGACACAAAGCTCTACACAAAGCGAGACACGACACAAAGCGAGACACGACACAAAGCTCTACACAAAGCGAGACATGACCCCCCCCCCGCCAATAAACCTTCAGCAACCTGGTAGTCATAAAAAAAACGTTTAAAAATATACACCGTTTTATCAAGGTAATTACCTAAGTGAGCGAATAAATTCTATTATTTACAATGCAATATGTAAATAAAAATTTTTACAGTATTTACGATGTACAATATATATATATATATATATATATATATATATATATATATATATATATATATATATATATATATATATATATTTTCGTGGCGAATAGTTACAACTTGCGATTTTGGCTTAAATAGCAATGTTCCTCTTGCCGAATAAGTCAAGCGAAAATATTTATATGCAGTAATTTCACAAAAATCATTATGAACATAACGAAAAATATATTTTTCATTGTGTTTATTATTAAATTATTGTAAAATTATCTAAAATATTTGTATTTGTATTAGGCTAAATTAAATAGCGCTTGTTATAATAAGGTCAGGTAAGTTTTCTAAGGTTTTTTGGTACAAAATTATTAATTTTTACATTAATATAAATGAAAAAAAACATATCTTCAAACGTATAAGAGAAAATTTTAGAAATAACTTAAATGTATATATATATATATATATATATATATATATATATATATATATATATATATATATATATATATATATATATATATTTCGTGCCGAATAGGCAGAACTTGCGATCTTGGCTTAAATAGCAACGCTCATCTTGCCATATAGGACAAGCGAAAATTTGTGTATGCAATAATTTCGCCAAAATCATTCTGAACCTAACGAAAAAAATATATTTCATTGTGTTTGTTTAGTATTAAATTACTGTAAACAAATCTAAAATATATTTAGTTGGGTTAGGCTAAAATAAATTGTTCTTGTTATAATAAGGTTAGGTAAGTTTTCTAAGATTCTTTTGGAGCAAAATTAAAATTTTTTACATTAACATTAATGAAAAAAATATATCTTTAAACGTATAAGAGAAAATTTTAGAAAGGTCTTAATTTTAAATGAGTTCTTGCTAATTGACCAGTTTTACATATTCGGCACGACATTATATATATATATATATATATACACAGTGGAACTTCGGTACTCGAACTTAATTCGTTCCAAAAGGTTCGAGTACCGAACGAATTTTTCCCATAAGGAATACTCTAAATTAAATTAACCCGTTTCAGACCCACAATGTATTTATGATTGTTTTCTCGTTTTCTTGTCTCATTTGATAGAAAGAACGATATATTATAGAAATAGAGATGATTTTGAATGATTTACAGAATAAAAGTACTTTGAAACTGAGCTCAAAGTAGCGGAAATGTTCGATTTTTGATGATCAGAAGTCAACAAATGACGTCACGCGTCCAATACACGTCACCCGGTGGATCTAATATGCTTCACAAATGCGCTGATTTTATACAATTTTTTTCAATTATTCAGTAGTCTCCATAAGAGTAAATCTTCTATTTTATGTGTAAATAAAAATTCAAAATGGAAGGCAAGTGTAATATAAGAAGCCAAAGTGGGAGGAGCTACAGGAGAGAGAGGGAGGGAGGGGCCAGCAGGAGGAGCAGTCAATATCTGATGAGTCGTCATGATAGCCGGATACCAGCGGTGGCGCGAATATATTGTGTAATTACGCTATTAGTAATAAAAGTTATCACATTTATTCCAACTTGATATCAGAAACACGATAGATACCCTAGAAGCACAATACAGACGCCGAAAATAATATTAAAGGGCATATTATATGGAGAGGCGGAGGCGGTGTTTACATCAGGGCAAAGACACACTAACCAATTTTCTTTTCGGTTGACTGTTATCACTAATTTTCTTAGGTACCATGG
>NC_091385.1:6776882-6784382 GCF_038502225.1 Cherax quadricarinatus | reverse complement strand
CACATTATCGTGGCTAGAACAGCTGACAACTCGCAATATCGTGGTTGGAACAACTGACAACCCGCAATATCGTGGCTGGAACAGCTGACAACCCACATTATCGTGGCTGGAACAGCTGACAACGCACATTATCGTGGCTGGAACAGCTGACAACCCACATTATCGTGGCTGGAACAGCTGACAACCCACATTATCGTGGCTGGAACAGCTGACAACCCACATTATCGTGGCTGGAACAGCTGACAACCCACATTATCGTGACTCACGAAATCGTAATGACACGATTGCAAACAAACCATACCACGGGTGGGGTTTGAACCCGCGGTCTGAGAGTCTCAAAACTCCAGACCGTCGCGTTAGCCACTCGGCCAGTTAGCTTCAATAAGATTCGTCCAAATATGACAGCGGGTTCAAACCCCACCCGTGGTATGGCACAATATCGTGGCTGGGACAATTAACCACCACTACCACCATTACTACCCCAACTACCACAACTACAACCACAAGTACTGCCACTACCATTGCTACCACAAATACCACCACTACCATTACTACCCCAAGTACTACTACTACCACCACTACAACAACTACCACAACTACCACCACTATACATACGTAATTACTTCAATAGGATGTCTCCATTAATTCTCTTAATTGCCACTGCTCTGTATTTAGCACGGAATAAATATTTACGAGCATTTGTCACCGTCAGACGTACTGGGAGGTGTGAATACCGGGGGTCTTGTTCTGAAACCTTGGGGTCTTGTTCTGAAACCTTGGGGTCTTGTTCTGAAACCTTGGAGTCTTGCTCTGAAACCTTGGGGTCTTGTTCGGAAACCTTGGGGTCTTGTTCGGAAACCTTGGGGGTCTTGTTCTGAAACCTTGGGGTCTTGTTCTGAAACCTTGGGGTCTTGTTCTGAAACCTTGGCGTCTTGTTCTGAAACCTTGGTGGTCTTTACGTGTTCCGAAACCTTGGTGGTTTTGTTCTGAAACCTTGGGGTTTTGTTCTGAAACCTTGGGGTTTTGTTCTGAAACCTTGGGGTCTTTCCTTGTTCTGAAACCTTCGGGGTCTTACGTTGTTCTGAAACCTTGGGGTTTTGTTCTGAAACCCTGGGATTTTGTTCTGAAACCTTGAGGCCTTGTTCTGAAACCCTGGGGTCTTGTTCAGAAACCTTGGGGGTCTTCCCTAGTTCAGAAACCACCAGAGTTCATATAACACAGTAAATGTCAGAGAAACCAATGTTTATAAACGACTATCAGATATAAACACTGTTGAATTTACACAAAAACCTGTTCTTCGTTGTTCTCTCAATGCTGACAGCTGTTCTATCTGCTGGTAGCAGGTTGAAGAGTCTTGGTCCCTGAAGGTTGACTCAGTGTTCTCTGTGCCAGTGGAAACTCTGCTTATCAGTGGATTTATTTTACATTTCGTCTCGTCTCTCCCACTGCAGTTATGGCAGTGTGTAAATTAGGACTCTTAGCCTCAAGAAATTTCTGTGTATATATATATAGTCTTATGTTCTCATAGTGGGTCAAGTGAATATTTTTTATTAGTGGGTTTGGTTTTGAGAAGGACCTGCCTGGTATGGGCCAGTAGGCTTGCTGCAGTGTTCGTCCTCTGTTGTGTTATTTTTCACAAGGGGTCGTAAGTAGACGTCACTAGAGGTCGTAGGTAGACGTCACAAGAAGTCGTAAGATCTCACTAGAGGTCGTAAGTAGACGTTACAAGGGGTCTTAAGACCTCACTAGAGGTCGTAAGATGATCTCACAGGAAGTAAAGAACGTTTCTGACAAGAACATATCAAATATGGGCCAGTAGGCCTGCTGCAGTGCTCCTCCCTTACGTTTTTCTCACTATCCTTAATTCTATGAAAAAAATTTCCACCCACTTTGCAACGTTCTCAGTAAATGTAATGTTAGGTAAGTGGTAGTTAACGATCTACTGACATTCTCCAACTCTGGTATCAGCCTTGAACAATGTTCTGACAGAACGATTCTCCTGACATTCTCCAACTCTGGTATCAGCCTTGAACAATGTTCTGACAGAACGATTCTCCTGACATTCTCCAACTCTGGTATCAGCCTTGAACAATGTTCTGACAGAACGATTCTCCTGACATTCTCCAACTCTGGTATCAGCCTTGAACAATGTTCTGACAGAACGATTCTCCTGACATTCTCCAACTCTGGTATCAGCCTTGAACAATGTTCTGACAGAACGAGTCTCCTGACATTCTCCAACTCTGGTATCAGCCTTGAACAATGTTCTGACAGAACGATTCTCCTGACATTCTCCAACTCTGGTATCAGCCTTGAACAATGTTCTGACAGAACGATTCTCCTGACATTCTCCAACTCTGGTATCAGCCTTGAACAATGTTCTGACAGAACGATTCTCCTGACATTCTCCAACTCTGGTATCAGCCTTGAACAATGTTCTGACAGAACGATTCTCCTGACATTCTCCAACTCTGGTATCAGCCTTGAACAATGTTCTGACAGAACGATTCTCCTGACATTCTCCAACTCTGGTATCAGCCTTGAACAATGTTCTGACAGAACGATTCTCCTGACATTCTCCAACTCTGGTATCAGCCTTGAACAATGTTCTGACAGAACGATTCTCCTGACATTCTGCAACTCTGGTATCAGCCTTGAACAATGTTCTGACAGAACGATTCTCCTGACATTCTCCAACTCTGGTATCAGCCTTGAACAATGTTCTGACAGAACGATTCTCCTGACATTCTGCAACTCTGGTATCAGCCTTGAACAATGTTCTGACAGAACGATTCTCCTAACATTCTCCAACTCTGGTATCAGCCTTGAACAATGTTCTGACAGAACGATTCTCCTGACATTCTCCAACTCTGGTATCAGCCTTGAACAATGTTCTGACAGAACGATTCTCCTGACATTCTGCAACTCTGGTATCAGCCTTGAACAATGTTCTGACAGAACGATTCTCCTGACATTCTCCAACTCTGGTATCAGCCTTGAACAATGTTCTGACAGAACGATTCTCCTGACATTCTCCAACTCTGGTATCAGCCTTGAACAATGTTCTGACAGAACGATTCTCCTGACATTCTCCAACTCTGGTATCAGCCTTGAACAATGTTCTGACAGAACGACTCTGGTATCAGCCTTGAACAATGTACTGACAGAACGATTCTCCTGACATTCTCCAACTCTGGTATCAGCCTTGAACAATGTTCTGACAGAACGATTCTCCTGACATTCTCCAACTCTGGTATCAGCCTTGAACAATGTTCTGACAGAACGACTCTGGTATCAGCCTTGAACAATGTTCTGACAGAACGATTCTCCTGACATTCTCCAACTCTGGTATCAGCCTTGAACAATGTTCTGACAGAACGATTCTCCTGACATTCTCCAACTCTGGTATCAGCCTTGAACAATGTTCTGACAGAACGATTCTCCTGACATTCTCCAACTCTGGTATCAGCCTTGAACAATGTTCTGACAGAACGATTCTCCTGACATTCTCCAACTCTGGTATCAGCCTTGAACAATGTTCTGACAGAACGATTCTCCTGACATTCTCCAACTCTGGTATCAGTCTTGAACAATGTACTGACAGAACGATTCTCCTGACATTCTCCAACTCTGGTATCAGCCTTGAACAATGTTCTGACAGAACGATTCTCCTGACATTCTCCAACTCTGGTATCAGCCTTGAACAATGTTCTGACAGAACGATTCTCCTGACATTCTCCAACTCTGGTATCAGCCTTGAACAATGTTCTGACAGAACGATTCTCCTGACATTCTCCAACTCTGGTATCAGCCTTGAACAATGTTCTGACAGAACGATTCTCCTGACATTCTCCAACTCTGGTATCAGCCTTGAACAATGTTCTGACAGAACGATATTCGTAAGTGATATAATCATTATAATCATGGGGGAGAGCTAAACCCGTACGATTATACCGAACGTGGGGGGTGTAAGGTATTTAGGCTTAATTCAGGGAACCGGAGCACAGATCAAATTTCCCAGATAAAGAGCCCCACACCAGCGTCATTTTGATAAGGACCTGCCTTGTATGGGCCAGTAGGCCTTCCGCAGTGTTCCTCCACTCTTATGTTCTTGTGTTCTTAACCTCCCATGATGGGTTACAAGTAATATTAGATGTTCCACGACTGCTGTGATTTACAAGTGGTAAACGAGGGGGGTCTTAAACGTACAATAACGCTGTTTTATTGACGTTTTTTCCCCACACAGAGGACATTATACTTTTTCTCCATTGTGTGGTTCATTGATTTTCGAAAAAATTCACTATCCACACCGTCGTGTTTTTGTGTGTGATGCTGTTTTGTTTTTCACGCGTAAGGTCACTTCGCATGATTACTCCCAGATCTTTCACACCTTCCTATCATTCTAAGGGACGATCTGTGCCGTTGATATCTGTCAATGTTGATCAGTAATGGGATTTTCTACCCACTCGAAAATCTTTGACATTCGTCTTCCACTGAAAAGGAAAATGGCTTAAATGAATGTGGAGGTGAGGACAGAAATGCATCTAGATAAGGGAAGTGTGTTCAGGTTTTGGCCAGTGAGATGATGTCACACGAGGTCCCAAGTGCACCTCACTACAGGTCGTAAGCCTCACAAGAGGTCGTAGGCCTCACAAGAGGTCGTAGGCCTCACAAGAGGTCGTAAGCCTCACAAGAGGTAAGCCTCACAAGAGGTCGTAAGCCTCACAAGAGGTCGTAGGCCTCACTAGAGGTCGCAAGCCTCACTAGAGGTCGTAAGCCTCAATAGAGGTCGTAAGCCTCACAAGAGGTAAGCCTCACTAGAGGTCGTAAGTCTCACAAGAGGTCGTAAGCCTCACTAGAGGTAAGTCTCACTAGAGGTCGTAAGCCTCACTAGAGGTAAGTCTCACTAGAGGTCGTAAGCCTCACTAGAGGTCGTAAGCCTCACAAGAGGTCGTAAGCCTCACTAGAGGTCGTAAGCCTCACTAGAGGTCGTAAGCCTCACTAGAGGTCGTAAGCCTCACTAGAGGTCGTAAGCCTCAATAGAGGTCGTAGGCCTCACTAGAGGTCGCAAGCCTCACTAAAGGTCGTAAGCCTCAATAGAGGTCGTAAGCCTCACTAGAGGTCGTAGGCCTCACTAGAGGTCGCAAGCCTCACAAGAGGTCGTAAGCCTCACAAGAGGTCGTAGGCCTCACTAGAGGTCGCAAGCCTCACTAGAGGTCGTAAGCCTCAATAGAGGTCGTAAGCCTCACTAGAAGTCGTAAGCCTCACAAGAGGTAAGCCTCACTAGAGGTCGTAAGCCTCACTAGAGGTCGCAAGCCTCACTAAAGGTCGTAAGCCTCAATAGAGGTCGTAGGCCTCACTAGAGGTCGTAAGCCTCACAAGAGGTCGTAGGCCTCACTAGAGGTCGTAAGCCTCAATAGAGGTCGTAGGCCTCACTAGAGGTCGCAAGCCTCACTAAAGGTCGTAAGCCTCAATAGAGGTCGTAGGCCTCAATAGAGGTCGTAGGCCTCACAAGAGGTCGTAAGCCTCACAAGAGGTCGTAAGCCTCACAAGAGGTCGTAAGCCTCACTAGAGGTCGTAAGCCTCACTATAGGTCGTAAGCCTCACTAGAGGTCGTAAGCCTCACTAGAGGTCGTAAGCAGCCATCACAGGTTGCTAGTTGGAATAACCATTCGCGGCTTAATAAATCATGATGCATGAAAGAACGTGTTCACCTCTCAAGCTTACTGCCTCGAGGACGTGTTCACCTCTCAAGCTTACTGCCTCGAGGACGTGTTCACCTCTCAAGCTTACTGCCTCGAGGACGTGTTCACCTCTGAAGCTTACTGCCTCGAGGACGTGTCCACCTCTCAAGCTTACTGCCTCGAGGACGTGTTCACCTCTCAAGCTTACTGCCTCGAGGACGTGTTCACCTCTCAACTTACTGCCTCGAGGACGTGTTCACCTCTCAACTTACTGCCTCGAGGACGTGTTCACCTCTCAACTTACTGCCTCGAGGACGTGTTCACCTCTCAAGCTTACTGCCTCGAGGAGGTGTTCACCTCTCAACTTACTGCCCCGAGGACGTGTTCACCTCTCAACTTACTGCCTCGAGGACGTGTTCACCTCTCAACTTACTGCCTCGAGGACGTGTTCACCTCTCAAGCTTACTGCCTCGAGGACGTGTTCACCTCTCAAGCTTACTGCCTCGAGGACGTGTTCACCTCTCAAGCTTACTGCCTCGAGGACGTGTTCACCTCTCAAGCTTACTGCCTCGAGGACGTGTTCACCTCTCAAGCTTACTGCCTCGAGGACGTGTTCACCTCTCAAGCTTACTGCCTCGAGGACGTGTTCACCTCTCAAGCTTACTGCCTCGAGGACGTGTTCACCTCTCAAGCTTACTGCCTCGAGGACGTGTTCACCTCTCAACTTACTGCCTCGAGGACGTGTTCACCTCTCAACTTACTGCCTCGAGGACGTGTTCACCTCTCAACTTACTGCCTCGAGGACGTGTTCACCTCTCAACTTACTGCCTCGAGGACGTGTTCACCTCTCAAGCTTACTGCCTCGAGGACGTGTTCACCTCTCAAGCTTACTGCCTCGAGGACGTGTTCACCTCTCAAGCTTACTGCCTCGAGGACGTGTTCACCTCTCAAGCTTACTGCCTCGAGGACGTGTTCACCTCTCAAGCTTACTGCCTCGAGGACGTGTTCACCTCTCAAGCTTACTGCCTCGAGGGCGTCTTCACCTCTCAAGCTTACTGCCTCGAGGACGTGTCCACCTCTCAAGCTTACTGCCTCGAGGACGTGTTCACCTCTCAAGCTTACTGCCTCGAGGACGTGTTCACCTCTCAAACTTACTGCCTCGAGGACGTGCCCACATCTCAAGCTTACTGCCTCGAGGACGTGTTCACCTCTCAAGCTTACTGCCTCGAGGACGTGTTCACCTCTCAAGCGTACTGCCTCGAGGACGTGTTCACCTCTCAAGCGTACTGCCTCGAGGACGTGTTCACCTCTCAAGCTTACTGCCTCGAGGACGTGTTCACCTCTCAAGCTTACTGCCTCGAGGACGTGTTCACCTCTCAAGCTTACTGCCTCGAGGACGTGTTCACCTCTCAAGCTTACTGCCTCGAGGACGTGTTCACCTCTCAAGCTTACTGCCTCGAGGACGTGTCCTCCTCTCAAGCTTACTGCCTCGAGGACGTGTCCTCCTCTCAAGCTTACTGCCTCGAGGACGTGTTCACCTCTCAAGCTTACTGCCTCGAGGACGTGTCCACCTCTCACGCTTACTGCCTCGAGAAAGTGTTCACCTCTCAAGCTTACTGCCTCGAGGACGTGTTCACCTCTCAAGCTTACTGCCTCGAGGACGTGTCCACCTCTCAAGCTTATTGCCTCGAGGACGTGTTCACCTCTCAAGCTTGCTGCCTCGAGGACATGTCCACCTCTCAAGCTTACTGCCTCGAGGACGTGTTCACCTCTCAAGCTTACTGCCTCGAGGACGCGTTCATCTCTCAAGCTTACT
>NC_091385.1:6761882-6771882 GCF_038502225.1 Cherax quadricarinatus | reverse complement strand
TACTTCCTAACGTCCCTGTGACTCGTCTGAGTCTTCAGCTTCCAGTTGTGACCCCTTGTCCCTGTGTCCCCTCTCTGGAACATCCTATCTCTGTCCACCTTGTCTATTCCCCGCAGTATCTTGTATGTCGTTATCATGTCTCCCCTGACCCTTGTAGTGTTTTTGGCACTTTTAAAACTGTCGCGGAGTTATTTACAAGTTACTTCTAAAGTTACGTTTCTTGATGCGTTGTCTTATGGTAGTTATTTTAAGGTAATGGAGCCTTCTTACATCTCTGTGTTATATTATTAATGTTTGAGGTATTACCTTTACTCTCGTGTATTCCCACGCTCCCACAAATATTCCCACGCTCCCACAAATATTCCCACGCTCCCACAAATATTCCCACGCTCCCACAAATATTCTCACGCTCCCACAAATATTCCCACGCTCCCACAAATATTCTCACGCTCCCACAAATATTCCCACGCTCCCACAAATATTCCCACGCTCCCACAAATATTCCCACGCTCCCACAAATATTCCCACGCTCCCACAAATATTCCCACGCTCCCACAAATATTCCCACGCTCCCACAAATATTCTCACGCTCCCACAAATATTCCCACGCTCCCACAAATATTCCCACGCTCCCACAAATATTCCCACGCTCCCACAAATATTCCCACGCTCCCACAAATATTCCCACGCTCCCACAAATATTCTCACGCTCCCACAAATATTCCCACGCTCCCACAAATATTCCCACGCTCCCACAAATATTCCTACGCTCTCACAAATATTCCCACGCTCTCACAAATATTCCCACGCTCCCACAAATATTCCCACGCTCCCACAAATATTCCCACGCTCCCACAAATATTCCCACGCTCCCACAAATATTCTCACGCTCCCACAAATATTCTCACGCTCCCACAAATATTCCCACGCTCCCACAAATATTCTCACGCTCCCACAAATATTCCCACGCTCCCACAAATATTCCCACGCTCCCACAAATATTCCTACGCTCTCACAAATATTCCCACGCTCTCACAAATATTCCCACGCTCTCACAAATATTCCCAAGGTCTCAAACATTCCCACGCTCTCACAAATATTCTCACGCTCTCACAAACATTCCCACGCTCTCACAAATATTCCCACGCTCTCACAAATATTCCCAAGGTCTCATAAATATTCCCACGCATACACACGTGATCCCATGCACTCCCATGTAATACCGTGTACTCCCATGTTCTACTATATACTACCATCTACGTAAGATTTCTACATACCCTTGTTTCCTCTCTCTGCATATTCCTGTCCCCGCTCTCTCTCTCTCTCTCTCTTTCTCTCTCGATAGATAGATAGACAGTATCTGTTAGAAGTTAGCAGCTGACGGACGGTATGTAATAGAGAACTTACAATGATAGACGGAATCTAGTAGACGGGAAATGCCAGGTAGACAGTGTCATGTAGACATGTCTAGTAGACGGGAAATGGCAGGTAGTGACGTGCAGTGTATTGTAGACAGTGTCACGCAGACAGCAAGTAACGGCAGGAGATCTCGTGTCTCGGATCAAAGGACTGGCAGGCTACGAGGGGACTGTTTTGCATTAGTAACGAGGCCTTAAAAAAATTCCCCTTTGTTGAAGGCGTATAATGAGTCCCCTCTTCCCCTACCTATCTCCCCTCACCCCACACCAAACCACTCCAAACCTCTACCACATCACCACCACCTCTACCACACCTTCACACACTCAATTCTCTACTTATCCTTCTACTAACAATAAAATAATAAACTAAAGTATATATATATATATATATATATATATATATATATATATATATATATATATATATATATATATATATATATGTAAAACTGGTTAATTAGCAAGAACTCATTTAAAATTAAGTCCTATAATTTTCTCTTATACGTTTAAAGATATATTTTGCACCAAAAGAATCTTAGAAAACTTACCTGACCTTATTATAACAAGAACAATTTATTTTAGCCTAACCCAACTAAATATTTTTTAGATTTGTTTACAATAATTTAATACTAAACAAACACAGTGAAATATATTTTTTTCGTTAGGTTCAGAATGATTTTAGCGAAATTATTGCATACACAAATTTTCACTTGTCCTATATGGCAAGATGAACGTTGCTATTTAAGCCAAAATCCCAAGTTTTACCTATTCGGCACGACATATATACAACACACACGTAGTATACACACACAACTACGTGATAAGCAACATAGATACATAAGTAGATATAGATACCAGTATCTACAACACAAATCACCCGCTACAAAATACCAAACTAAGTCTCTCCTCTCATACCATAAATACCATTAATATCCCTGATAGTTTTTATATGTAAATTCTGCCACATAAAAGTGAAGAAATATATAGTGTACTTAAAATAACTTGTATCACTTTGTTTAACCTAACTTAATCTAACTTAACTAAATACAACTTTATCTAACTTAATCTAACTTAATTAAATACAACTTTACCTAACTTAATCTAACTTAACTAAATACAACTTTATCTAACTTAATCTAACTTAACTAAATACAACTTTACCTAACTTAATCTAACTTAACTAAATACAACTTTACCTAACTTAATCTAACTTAACTAAATACAACTTTACCTAACTTAATCTAACTTAACTAAATACAACTTTACCTAACTTAATCTAACTTAACTAAATACAACTTTACCTAACTTAATCTAACTTAACTAAATACAACTTTACCTAACTTAATCTAACTTAACTAAATACAACTTTACCTAACTTAATCTAACAATTAAAAACAACTTTACCTAACTTAATCTAACTTAATTAAATACAACTTTACCTAACTTAATCTAACTTAACTAAATACAACTTTACCTAACTTAATCTAACTTAACTAAATACAACTTTACCTAACTTAATCTAACTTAACTAAATACAACTTTACCTAACTTAATCTAACTTAACTAAATACAACTTTACCTAACTTAATCTAACTTAACTAAATACAACTTTACCTAACTTAATCTAACTTAACTAAATACAACTTTACCTAACTTAATCTAACTTAACTAAATACAACTTTACCTAACTTAATCTAACTTAACTAAATACAACTTTACCTAACTTAATCTAACTTAACTAAATACAACTTTACCTAACTTAATCTAACTTAACTAAATACAACTTTACCTAACTTAATCTAACTTAACTAAATACAACTTTACCTAACTTAATCTAACTTAACTAAATACAACTTTACCTAACTTAATCTAACTTAACTAAATACAACTTTACCTAACTTAATCTAACTTAACTAAATACAACTTTACCTAACTTAATCTAACTTAACTAAATACAACTTTACCTAACTTAACTAAATACAACTTTACCTAACTTAATCTAACTTAACTAAATACAACTTTACCTAACTTAATCTAACTTAACTAAATACAACTTTACCTAACTTAATCTAACTTAACTAAATACAACTTTACCTAACTTAATCTAACTAAATACAACTTCACCTAACTTAACCTAACTTAATTAAATACAACTTTACCTAACTTAATCTAACTTAACTAAATACAACTTTACCTAACTTAATCTAACTTAATTAAAAACAACTTTACCTAACTTAATCTAACTTAACTAAATACAACTTTACCTAACTTAATCTAACTTAACTAAATACAACTTTACCTAACTTAATCTAACTTAACTAAATACAACTTTACCTAACTTAATCTAACTTATCTAAATACAACTTAACCTAACTTAATCTAACTTAATTAAATACAACTTAACCTAACTTAATCTAACTTAATTAAATACAACTTTACCTAACTTAATCTAACTTATCTAAATACAACTTAACCTAACTTAATCTAACTTAATTAAATACAACTTTACCTAACTTAATCTAACTTATCTAAATACAACTTAACCTAACTTAATCTAACTTAATTAAATACAACTTAACCTAACGTAATCTAACTTAATTAAATACAACTTTACCTAACTTAACCTAACTTAATTAAATACAACTTTACCTAACTTAATCTAACTTAACTAAATACAACTTAATCTAACTTAACTAAATACAACTTTACCTAACTTAATCTAACTTAATACAACTTTACCTAACTTAATCTAACTTAACTAAATACAACTTAATCTAACTTAACTTAATACAACTTTACCTAACTTAATCTAACTTAACTAAATACAACTTAATCTAACTTAACTAAATACAACTTTACCTAACTTAATCTAACTTAACTAAATACAACTTAATCTAACTTAACTAAATACAACTTTACCTAACTTAATCTAACTTAATACAACTTTACCTAACTTAATCTAACTTAACTAAATACAACTTTACCTAACTTAATCTAACTTAACTAAATACAACTTTACCTAACTTAATCAAACTTAACTAAATACAACTTTACCTAACTTAATCAAACTTAACTAAATACAACTTTACCTAACTTAATCTAACTTAATGCAACCTTACCTAACTTAATCAAACTTAATGCAACTTTACCTAACTTAATCTAACTTATATTTATTAAATGAAACTAACTTAACCTAACTTAACGGAACCTGTCTTAACCTAGCTTAATATAATTTAACTTAATATAATTTAATGTAAATTAATAAAACTTAGCCTAACTTCACCTGCCATAATATTAAGTTAGGCTAAACTATCCTACCCCGTCGTAACTTAAGTTACTGGGTGGAATATACATCAGTCTTGTAAATTAATAATGCAGACTATGTGACCGTAAATACGCTACACATTTACGCAATTTACATGGATAAGTATGTAGCATAACAATGTGTATAATTATATATATATATAATATATATATATATATATATATATATATATATATATATATATATATATATATATATATATATATATATATATATATATATATATATATATATATATATATATATATATATATATATATATATATATATATATATATATATATTACATTAACACGTACTTAAAAATGGATCACTGTGAAAGAATAGTGATATTCCAAGCACTTTCGTGACTTCTCACATTATCAAGGAACATTATCATAGTTCCTTGATAATGTGACAAGTCACGAAAGCGCTTGGAATTTCACTATTCTTTCACAGTGATTGTTTTGCATATTCTGATATCACCTGTTTACTGTGATCTTATTGCATTAAAAATGGGTCTATCGAAATAGGCAAAAAATTTAATCTATAGAGTACTGACGGGAGGATTTTAATTTGTGAGAAGCCTGGGATAAGGAAGGATAGGGATAGACCGATGATGTGGGATAGATGAATGGATGAGGGAGTTCATGGATAGATGGATAAAGCAAGTTAGTAGCTAGAGGAGTCTGGTTGTTCATTAGTTGATGGGGTTTAAAGTCTATCTACTACACCAGGGTCATTAAGACTGCATGTCACCTGTACACCACCAGTCACTACACGAGGGTCATTAAGACTGCATGTCACCTGTACACCACCAGTCACTACACGAGGGTCATTAAGACTGCATGTCACCTGTACACCACCAGTCACTACACCAGGGTCATTAAGACTGCACGTCACCTGTACACCACCAGTCACTACACGAGGGTCATTAAGACTGCATGTCACCTGTACACCACCAGTCACTACACGAGGGTCATTAAGACTGTATGTCACCTGTACACCACCAGTCACTACACCAGGGTCATTAAGACTGCATGTCACCTGTACACCACCAGTCACTACACCAGGGTTATTAAGACTGCATGTCACCTGTACACCACCAGTCACTACACCAGGGTCATTAAGACAGCATGTCACCTGTACACCACCAGTCACTACACCAGGGTCATTAAGACTGCATGTCACCTGTACACCACCAGTCACTACACCAGGGTCATTAAGACTGCATGTCACCTGTACACCACCAGTCACTACACCAGGGTCATTAAGACTGCATGTCACCTGTACACCACCAGTCACTACACCAGGGTCATTAAGACTGCATGTCACCTGTACACCACCAGTCACTACACCAGGGTTATTAAGACTGCATGTCACCTGTACACCACCAGTCACTACACCAGGGTTATTAAGACAGCATGTCACCTGTACACCACCAGTCACTACACCAGGGTCATTAAGACTGCATGTCACCTGTACACCACCAGTCACTACACCAGGGTCATTAAGACTGCATGTCACCTGTACACCACCAGTCACTACACCAGGGTCATTAAGACTGCACGTCACCTGTACACCACCAGTCACTACACGAGGGTCATTAAGACTGCATGTCACCTGTACACCACCAGTCACTACACCAGGGTCATTAAGACTGCATGTCACCTGTACACCACCAGTCACTACACCAGGGTCATTAAGACTGCACGTCACCTGTACACCACCAGTCACTACACGAGGGTCATTAAGACTGCATGTCACCTGTACACCACCAGTCACTACACCAGGGTCATTAAGACTGCATGTCACCTGTACACCACCAGTCACTACACCAGGGTCATTAAGACTGCACGTCACCTGTACACCACCAGTCACTACACGAGGGTCATTAAGACTGCATGTCACCTGTACACCACCAGTCACTACACCAGGGTTATTAAGACTGCATGTCACCTGTACACCACCAGTCACTACACGAGGGTCATTAAGACTGCATGTCACCTGTACACCACCAGTCACTACACCAGGGTCATTAAGACTGCATGTCACCTGTACACCACCAGTCACTACACCAGGGTCATTAAGACTGCATGTCACCTGTACACCACCAGTCACTACACCAGGGTCATTAAGAGTGCATGTCACCTGTACACCACCAGTCACTACACCAGGGTCATTAAGACTGCATGTCATCTGTACACCACCAGTCACTACACCAGGGTCATTAAGACTGTATGTCACCTGTACACCACCAGTCACTACACCAGGGTCATTAAGACTGCATGTCACCTGTACACCACCAGTCACTACACGAGGGTCATTAAGACTGCATGTCACCTGTACACCACCAGTCACTACACCAGGGTCATTAAGACTGCATGTCACCTGTACACCACCAGTCACTACACCAGGGTCATTAAGACTGCATGTCACCTGTACACCACCAGTCACTACACCAGGGTCATTAAGACTGCATGTCACCTGTACACCACCAGTCACTACACCAGGGTCATTAAGACTGCATGTCACCTGTACACCACCAGTCACTACACCAGGGTCATTAAGACTGCATGTCACCTGTACACCACCAGTCACTACACGAGGGTCATTAAGACTGCATGTCACCTGTACACCACCAGTCACTACACGAGGGTCATTAAGACTGCATGTCACCTGTACACCACCAGTCAAGAATAATTTAATACCTAAAACAGTAATTAAAGTCATCTCCGAGTGTATATACACAATACACAGTGTATATACACAATACACAGTGTATATACACAATACGCAGTGTATATACACAATACGCAGTGTATATACACAATACGCAGTGTATATACACAATACGCAGTGTATATACACAATACGCAGTGTATATACACAATACACAGTGTATATACACAATACACAGTGTATATACACAATACGCAGTGTATATACACAATACGCAGTGTATATACACAATACGCAGTGTATATACACAATACGCAGTGTATATACACAATACGCAGTGTATATACACAATACGCAGTGTATATACACAATACGCAGTGTATATACACAGAGGTGTACTTCTCTCAGTGCATATACAAAGTGTATATACACAAATATACAAACCTATCGATGACTATACCGTGGGAGACATAAATCTTTCGGCGTATATACACAAACATACAAATCTAGATGTATATATCCCCGGAGAAGAATAATACCTTAATATTAATACATCCAGAACAGCTGATCTAAAACAAGACTCTAGAGGAAACTCAACCCAGCAGCAACAATGACCTCTAAGAAAGGGGTCACTGATGACTAGATTTCCATGGCAGCCACACGCTAGTAATTCCCTTCTTCCTCGCACATGTTTTTCCAAAATAAACTTTAAACTGTGAGATTAAACTTCGAACTTAAAAGCCATTTTATATTAGCTCTAAACTGAACTTTAATATATATATATATATATATATATATATATATATATATATATATATATATATATATATATATATATATATATATATATATATATATATATATATATATATATATGTCGTGCCGAATATGTAAAACTGGTCAATTAGCAAGAACTCATTTAAAATTAAGTCCTTTCTGAAATTTTCTCTTATACGTTTAAAGATATATTTTTTCATTAATGTTAATGTAAAAATTTTTAATTTTGCACCAAAAGAATCTTAGAAAACTTACCTGACCTTATTATAACAAGAACAATTTATTTTAGCCTAACCCAACTAAATATATTTTAGATTTGTTTACAATAATTTAATACTAAACAAACACAGTGAAATATATTTTTTTCGTTAGGTTCAGAATGATTTTGGCGAAATTATTGCATACACAAATTTTCGCTTGTCCTATATGGCAAGATGAACGTTGCTATTTAAGCCAAGATCGCAAGTTCTGCTTATTCGGCACGACATATATATCAATAACAACACTGCGACTAGCCAAGGACTCGAACCCATGTTGCTTTGGCCTGCCTCATGGTGGTGAGGTGAGGCTCGACCTTTGTCTACCCAGTAGGAGGTGAGGCTCGACCTTTGTCTACCCAGTAGGAGGTGAGGCTCGACCTTTGTCTACCCAGTAGGAGGTGAGGCTCGACCTTTGTCTACCCAGTAGGAGGTGAGGCTCGACCTTTGTCTACCCAGTAGGAGGTGAGGCTCGACCTTTGTCTACCCACTAAGAGGTGAGGCTCGACCTTTGTCTTCCCACTAGGAGGTGAGGCTCGACCTTTGTCTACCCACTAGGAGGTGAGGCTCGACCTATGTCTACCCACTAGGAGGTGAGGCTCGACCTTTGTCTACCCACTAGGAGGTGAGGCTCGACCTTTGTCTACCCACTAGGAGGTGAGGCTCGACCTTTGTCTACCCACTAGGAGGTGAGGCTCGACCTGTGTCAACCCACTAGGAGGTGAGGATCGACATGTGTCTACCCACTAGGAGGTGAGGATCGACATGTGTCTACCCACTAGGAGGTGAGGTTCGACATGTGTCTACTTTTGCTGGTCAGTACCTGACCAGCCGGGCTGTGGTTCGTACGTTGGATTGCGTGCGGCCAGCAGTAACAGCCTGGTTGATCAGGCGCTCATCCTCTACGAGACCTGGTCACAGACCGGGCCGCGAGGGCGTTGACCCCCGGAATTCTCTCAACGTAAACTCCAGGTTACCTTTTGGCACTCGGCACTCGTGTGCCTGGCCACTCGTGTGCCTGGCCATTGGTGTGTCTACGCACTCGTGTGCCTGGCCACTCGTGTGCCTGGCCACTCGTGTGCCTGGCCACTGTATGCCCAGGCACACGAGTCTTAGCAAGCATCCATTAGAACGTATCTCCAGAGATGTCTACTCATTTCTGCAACTTTGCAAGCTCCTGATGTGCTGATTGCAACACGAAAGGCCTAGAGCTATTATTCAACTCCCCCTGTGGTTGCTATGCGTTGTGTAGCTTGTTGTCCAGAGGGCTGAGGAAGGGTTGTTGAGGTGGTTCGGACATGTAGAGAGAATGGAGCGAAACAGAATGACTTCAAGAGTGTATCAGTCTGTAGTGGAAGGAAGGCGGGGTAGGGGTCGGCCTAGGAAGGGTTGGAGGGAGGGGGTAAAGGAGGTTTTGTGTGCGAGGGGCTTGGACTTCCAGCTGGCATGCGTGAGAGTGTTTGATAGGAGTGAATGGAGACAAATGGTTTTTAATACTTGACGTGCTGTTGGAGTGTGAGCAAAGTAACATTTATGAAGGGGTTCAGGGAAACCGGCGGGCC
>NC_091385.1:6696882-6756882 GCF_038502225.1 Cherax quadricarinatus | reverse complement strand
AAAAGTCAGTGAGGGTAACGTGTGTAAGATGTTGGTACACCTGCATGGTGACCTGTAAGATATTGGTACCCCTGGATGGTGAGGGAGAGATAAGGATATACAGAGAAGAGAGAAAGAGAGATGAGAAAAGAGCCGAGAGACAGAATCCAGAGACATCAACAGAAGTCCTAACTCACACACTGCCATATAAGCAATGCAAACACCTCATGACACATGTAAATACACATCGTAATACATAGTAATACATGGTAATACATACTAACAGAGTTACGTATAAAACAGCCAACTTATAATACGGCCGTCATTCGGGTGACACATATCCACATCTCTACTTCCACTCTAATTTCTCTATTTTTTTATGTATCTTGTAATGAGGAAGCTGGGGTGATGAGCGAAACGTCTCTCTTTAAGGTTTGAACTATTTATGGGTATTAGGTGGGAGGTTTACTGAACTAATATTGGGGGTTTGAAGTGATGAACAGGTGGGTGCTAATACCTACTATGAAATACACTGCTTAATAGACCACTAAAATCTAACAACCACTGTCAAACACACTAGTTGATGAACCACTAGGAACTAACAACCACCGTCAAACACACTACATCAACCACTAACAACCACTGTCAAACACTACATCAACCACTAACAACCACCGTCAAACACACTACATCAACCACTAACAACCACTGTCAAACACTACATCAACCACTAACAACCACTGTCAAACACACTACATCAACCACTAACAACCACTGTCAAACACTACATCAACCACTAACAACCACTGTCAAACACTACATCAACCACTAACAACCACTGTCAAACACTACATCAACCACTAACAACCACTGTCAAACACTACATCAACCACTAACATCCACTGTCAAACACACTACATCAACCACTAACAACCACTGTTAAACACTACATCAACCACTAACAACCAATGTCAAACACTACATCAACCACTAACATCCACTGTCAAACACACTACATCAACCACTAACAACCACTGTTAAACACTACATCAACCACTAACAACCACTGTTAAACACTACATCAACCACTAACAACCACTGTTAAACACTACATCAACCACTAACAACCACCTACGCACCGCTGTCAGACACTGCACCACTAACAGCCGCTGTCCGAGCACTGCACCACTAACAGCCGCTGTCCAGGCGACTGCAAGCCGCTGTCAGGACCTGCATCGACCACTAACAGCCGCTGTCCAGCACTGCGTCGACCACTGCATTGCTGTCCAGACACTACGACCACTAACAGCCACAATCAGGCTTACATCGGACCACTAACAACCGCTGTCAGGACGGCCATCGACCACTAACAACCACTGTCACGCTGCATCGACCACTAACAAGCTGTCCGACGCTGACCACTAATCACCGCACTAATCAGGCTTGCATCGACCTACTAACCGCTGTCAGACATGCCATCGACCACTAACGAGCCGCTGTCGACGCTTACATCGGCCACTAACAACCGCTGTCGGAAACACTGCAAGCCACTAACAGGCCGCTGTCCAGCGCTGCATCGACCACTAACAGCCGCTGTCCACACTGAACCACTAACGCCGCTGTCAAACACTACAAGCCACTAACAACCGCTGTCACACTGCAACCACTAACAGCCATGTCAGGCTTGCATCACCACTAATGCCGCTGTCAGGCATGCCATCAACCGCTAACAACCACTGTCCAGACACTGCATCAACCACTAACAAGCCGCTGTCAAGCACTGACACCACTAACAACCTGTCAAGACTTAGCATCGAACCACTAACGCCGCTGTCAGGCAGCCGTCACCGCCACTAACACCGCTGTCAAACGCTGCATCGACCACTAACCAGACTGTCAGAGCGCTACCTGCCACTAACAGCCACTGTCGGCGCTGCTGACCACTAACAGCCGCATCCGAGCACTGACCACTAACGCCCGCTGTCGACACTGCAGCCGCTGTCCAGCACTACGACCACTAACAGCCACATCCGACACTGCAACCACTAACAGCCGCTGTCAGACACTGCGACCACTAACAAGCCACTGTCCGACACTGCAACCACCTAACAGCCGCTGTCCGACACTACAGCCACTAACAACCACTGTCAGACACTACGACCACTAACAGCCACTGTCGACACTCTGCACCTGTCAGCACTGCAGCCACTAACACCGCTGTCCGACACTATGACCACTAACAGCCACTGTCCGACACTGCAACCATAACAGCCGCTGTCCAGACACTGCGACCACTAACGCCGCTGTCAAACACACCTGACCACTAACAAGCCGCTGTCAGGACACTACAACCACTAACGACCGCTGTCAAACATCTGACCACTAACAGCCGCTGTCCGACGCTGACCACTAACACCGCTGTCAGGCACTGCAAGCCACTAACAGCCGCTGTCAGGCACTGCAACACCTGCGTCGACACTCCTGACCACTAACGACCGCTGTCAGCACTGCACCACTACGACCACTGTCAAAGGCACTACAAGACCTAACAGCCACTGTCAAACATACACCACTAACAGCCACTGTCAAAGACACTATTACTAACAGCCACTGTCAAACACTGCGCCACTAACGCCACTGTCCACACTGACCACTAACGGCCACTGTCAAACACTGCAGCCGCTGTCGACACTACGGCCACTGTCAGCACACACCACTGCAACCGCTGTCAGACTACACCACTAACAACCGCTGTCAAACACTGACCACTAACAGCCGCTGTCAAACACTGCAATACTAACAATAGCCGCTGTCGAAACACTGCACCACTAACAGCCACTGTCAAAGAGCACCTGACCACTAACACCACTGTCAGCACTACGCCACTGAACCAATAGCTCAAACACCTGCAACCACTAACAACCACTGTCCGACACTCTGACCACTAACAACCGCCACTGTCAGGCACTGCACCACTAACAGCCGCTGTCCAAAGCACTACTGGCCACTGTCAAACCATGCAGCCACTAACAGCCACTGTCCGACACTGACCGCAACAACAGCCACTGTCCGACACTACACCACTAACAAGCACTGTCGAAAGCACTACGACCACTAACAGCCGCCTCGACACTACAACCACTAACACCACTGTCAAACACTGCAACCACTAACAACCACTGTCCAAACACTGACCACACAACGCCACTGTCAAACGACTACGACCACTAACACCGCACTGTCGACCACTGTACTAACAACCACTGTCGACACTACAACCACTAACAACCACTGTCAAACACTACAACCACTAACAACCACTGTCAAACACTACAACCACTAACAACCACTGTCAAACACTACAACCACTAACAACCACTGTCAAACACTACAACCACTGTCAAACACTACAACCACTGTCAAACACTACAACCACTAACAACCACTGTCAAACACTACAACCACTAACAACCACTGTCAAACACTACAACCACTAACAACCACTGTCAAACACTACAACCACTAACAACCACTGTCAAACACTACAACCACTAACAACCACTAACAAACTATCCTGTAACACAAAAATCCACAACACACAACTGTCTCACAAAAACTGTATACATAGATGTATTTTTTTCCAGTTCGAGTAAATACAATACTTGTCAAAGGTCTATTGTATTGATACATCACAGATTTTTTTTTCATTAACGCCATAAATAGCCCAAAAAAAAAATCATTCACTTGTGTTATTCATCTGATGATGAATATTCATCTTCCGTAAGTGAAAAAACTCACTAATGTTTTAATTAAACCGTTGAGTGAGCTCTCTTTGGATAAAACGGGTTTATTGCTCTGAGGCGTCCTTCATAAGGTTGCTTCTGTAAGGAAAGTACGAGATTTGTCGCCCTTATGAACATCTTTCTAAAGTTTGCCTTTCGTTTTGCTTTCATTTTGAGAACCAGTAATGAACCTCTGGGTTCTCTAATTATTATTGTAGTAGTAGTAGTAGTAGTAGTAGTGATAGTAGCAGTAGTAGTAGTAGTAGTGATAGTAGCAGTAGTAGTAGTAGTGATAGTAGCAGTAGTAGTAGTAGTAGTGATAGTAGCAGTAGTAGTAGTAGTGATAGTAGCAGTAGTAGTAGTAGGTGATATGATGGCAGTAGTGGTAGGTAGTAATGGTGATGCAGTAGTGGTAGGTAGTGGTAGTATAATGGTAGTAGTGGTAGGTAGTGGTAGTAATGGTGATGGCAGTAGGTAGTAGTGGCAATGGTAGTAGGTAGTGGTAATGGTGATGTAGCGGTGGTGGTAGTAGTAGGTGATAGGTAGCGGTAGTGGTAGTGGCAATGGTAGTGGTAGGTAGTATGGTGGTGATGGTAGGCGGTGGTAGTAGGTGGCAATGGTGGTGTAGGTGGTAATGGTGATGGTAGGCGGTGGTAGTGGTAGTGATAGGTGGCAGTAGTAGGTAGGTGGCAATGGTAGGTAGGTAGTAGGTAATGGTGATGGTGGCGGTGGTGTAGTGGTGATGGTAAGCTGATGGAGTAGTGGCAATAGGTAGGTAGTGGTAGGTAATGGTGATGGTAGGCGGTGGTAGGTGGTGGCAATGGATGTAGGTGGTAGGTGAATGGTGATGGTGGCGGTGGGTAGTTGTACCAGTAGTTGTACCAGTAGTTGTACCAGTAGTTGTACCAGTAGTTGTGCCAGTAGTTGTACCAGTAGTTGTACCAGTAGTTGTACCAGTAGTTGTACCAGTAGTTGTACCAGTAGTTGTACCAGTAGTTGTGCCAGTAGTTGTACCAGTAGTTGTGCCAGTAGTTGTGCCAGTAGTTGTACCAGTATTTGTGCCAGTAGTTGTACCAGTAGTTGTACCAGTAGTTGTACCAGTAGTTGTACCAGTAGTTGTGCCAGTAGTTGTGCCAGTAGTTGTACCAGTAGTTGTACCAGTAGTTGTACCAGTAGTTGTACCAGTAGTTGTACCAGTAGTTGTGCCAGTAGTTGTACCAGTAGTTGTACCAGTAGTTGTACCAGTAGTTGTACCAGTAGTTGTGCCAGTAGTTGTGCCAGTAGTTGTACCAGTAGTTGTACCAGTAGTTGTACCAGTAGTTGTACCAGTAGTTGTACCAGTAGTTGTGCCAGTAGTTGTGCCAGTAGTTGTACCAGTAGTTGTGCCAGTAGTTGTACCATTAGTTGTACCAGTAGTTGTACCAGTAGTTGTACCAGTAGTTGTACCAGTAGTTGTGCCAGTAGTTGTGCCAGTAGTTGTACCAGTAGTTGTGCCAGTAGTTGTACCAGTAGTTGTACCAGTAGTTGTACCAGTAGTTGTGCCAGTAGTTGTACCAGTAGTTGTACCAGTAGTTGTACCAGTAGTTGTACCAGTAGTTGTACCAGTAGTTGTACCAGTAGTTGTGCCAGTAGTTGTACCAGTAGTTGTGCCAGTAGTTGTACCAGTAGTTGTGCCAGTAGTTGTACCATTAGTTGTACCAGTAGTTGTACCAGTAGTTGTACCAGTAGTTGTACCAGTAGTTGTACCAGTAGTTGTACCATTAGTTGTACCAGTAGTTGTACCATTAGTTGTACCAGTAGTTGTACCAGTAGTTGTGCCAGTAGTTGTACCAGTAGTTGTGCCAGTAGTTGTACCAGTAGTTGTACCAGTAGTTGTACCAGTAGTTGTACCAGTAGTTGTACCAGTAGTTGTGCCAGTAGTTGTACCAGTAGTTGTACCAGTAGTTGTGCCAGTAGTTGTACCAGTAGTTGTACCATTAGTTGTACCAGTAGTTGTACCATTAGTTGTACCAGTAGTTGTACCAGTAGTTGTGCCAGTAGTTGTGCCAGTAGTTGTACCAGTAGTTGTGCCAGTAGTTGTACCATTAGTTGTACCAGTAGTTGTACCAGTAGTTGTACCAGTAGTTGTACCAGTAGTTGTGCCAGTAGTTGTGCCAGTAGTTGTACCAGTAGTTGTACCAGTAGTTGTACCAGTAGTTGTGCCAGTAGTTGTACCAGTAGTTGTACCAGTAGTTGTACCAGTAGTTGTACCAGTAGTTGTACCAGTAGTTGTGCCAGTAGTTGTACCAAAAGAGGTACAATTAGTAAAAGTGGAATAATTTTAGCAGAAGTGGCATAGTCGTAGTAATTATAATTGTAGTAGTAATAGTCTTAATAGTAGTAGTAATAATAGTAATAGTAATGGTAGTAATAATAGTAATAGCAATAATAGTAGTAGTAGTAATAATAATAGTAATAGTAGTAATAGTAGTAGTAGTAATAATAGTAATAGTAATAATAGTAACAGTAGTAGTAATAATAGCAATAATAGTAATTGTAATGATAGTAGTAACTGCACTCGATTTATATTCACGAGGAAGCGCTAAACACGTTGGGGTCGTACAAAGGCGGGGGAACAGAAAGTAATCAGGGTTGCTCCAAGGTAGCGTAAAGTAGCTTCTATTCCCTGGATCAAGAGCCAGGGAATAAAGTCACTCCAGAAATAAAGCTGGAGTGACAAAATCTCTCTCTCTCTCTCTCTCTCTCTCTCTCTCTCTCTCTCTCTCTCTCTCTCTCTCTCTCTCTCTCTCTCTCTCTCTCTATCAACTCTTCCTACTCTTTCTCTCATCCCTTACCTCATTTCCTTCTCCTCCCTTCCATGTATCTCGTTCTCCCTTTTTACCTCTTGCCCTATCATCCTCTTCCTCTCTCCCTCCATAATACCTCTCTCTCACTCTCTCTCTCTTCAATGTTTCCCTCTCTCTCCTTTCCCTCCTCTCTCTCAACATTATTACCATTCTTTGTATCACAGTTGGTTATGTTTTAAACGGCAAACTAAAATATACCATCAAACAGCTGGAAAAATGTGTGTGTGTGTGTGTGTGTGTGTGTGTGTGTTAGTTACCATTTTGTCTTAGGCACATGTCGATTAGACACTAGGCCTGTTGTATGTGCATGCTTATATATATATATGTGTGTGTGTGTGTGTGTGTGTGTGTGTGTGTGTGTGTGTGTGTGTGTGTGTGTGTGTGTGTGTGTGTGTGTGTGTGTGTGTGTGTGTGTACTCACCTAGTTGTACTCACCTAGTTGAGGTTGCGGGGGCCGAGTCCGAGCTCCTGGCCCCGCCTCTTCACTGATCGCTACTAGGTCACTCTCCCTGAGCCGTGAGCTTTATCATACCTCTGCTTAAAGCTATGTATGCATCCTGCCTCCACTACATCGCTTCCCAAACTATTCCACTTACTGACTACTCTGTGGCTGAAGAAATACTTCCTAACATCCCTGTGATTCATCTGTGTCTTCAGCTTCCAACTGTGTCCCCTTGTTACTGTGTCCAATCTCTGGAACATCCTGTCTTTGTCCACCTTGTCAATTCCTCTCAGTATTTTGTATGTCGTTATCATGTCCCCCCTATCTCTCCTGTCCTCCAGTGTCGTCAGGTTGATTTCCCTTAACCTCTCCTCGTAGGACATACCTCTTAGCTCTGGGACTAGTCTTGTTGCAAACCTTTGCACTTTCTCTAGTTTCTTTACGTGCTTGGCTAGGTGTGGGTTCCAAACTGGTGCCGCATACTCCAATATGGGCCTAACGTATACGGTGTACAGGGTCCTGAACGATTCCTTATTAAGATGTCGGAATGCTGTTCTGAGGTTTGCTAGGCGCCCATATGCTGCAGCAGTTATTTGGTTGATGTGCGCTTCAGGAGATGTGCCTGGTGTTATACTCACCCCAAGATCTTTTTCCTTGAGTGAGGTTTGTAGTCTCTGACCCCCTAGACTGTACTCCGTCTGCGGCCTTCTTTGCCCTTCCCCAATCTTCATGACTTTGCACTTGGTGGGATTGAACTCCAGGAGCCAATTGCTGGACCAGGCCTGCAGCCTGTCCAGATCCCTTTGTAGTTCTGCCTGGTCTTCGATCGAGTGAATTCTTCTCATCAACTTCACGTCATCTGCAAACAGGGACACCTCAGAGTCTATTCCTTCCGTCATGTCGTTCACAAATACCAGAAACAGCACTGGTCCTAGGACTGACCCCTGCGGGACCCCGCTGGTCACAGGTGCCCACTCTGACACCTCGCCACGTACCATGACTCGCTGCTGTCTTCCTGACAAGTATTCCCTGATCCATTGTAGTGCCTTCCCTGTTATCCCTGCTTGGTCCTCCAGTTTTTGCACCAATCTCTTGTGTGGAACTGTGTCAAACGCCTTCTTGCAGTCCAAGAAAATGCAATCCACCCACCCCTCTCTCTCTTGTCTTACTGCTGTCACCATGTCATAGAACTCCAGTAGGTTTGTGACACAGGATTTCCCGTCCCTGAAACCATGTTGGCTGCTGTTGATGAGATCGTTCCTTTCTAGGTGTTCCACCACTCTTCTCCTGATAATCTTCTCCATGATTTTGCATACTATACATGTCAGTGACACTGGTCTGTAGTTTAATGCTTCATGTCTGTCTCCTTTTTTAAAGATTGGGACTACATTTGCTGTCTTCCATGCCTCAGGCAATCTCCCTGTTTCGATAGATGTATTGAATATTGTTGTTAGGGGTACACATAGCGCCTCTGCTCCCTCTCTCAATACCCATGGGGAGATGTTATCTGGCCCCATTGCCTTTGAGGTATCTAGCTCACTCAGAAGCCTCTTCACTTCTTCCTCGGTTGTGTGCACTGTGTCCAGCACTTGGTGGTGTGCCCCACCTCTCCGTCTTTCTGGAGCCCCTTCTGTCTCCTCTGTGAACACTTCTTTGAATCTCTTGTTGAGTTCTTCACATACTTCACGGTCATTTCTTGTTGTCTCTCCTCCTTCCTTCCTTAGCCTGATTACCTGGTCCTTGACTGTTGTTTTCCTCCTGATGTGGCTGTACAACAGTTTCGGGTCAGATTTGGCTTTCGCTGCTATGTCATTTTCATATTGTCTTTGGGTCTCCCTTCTTATCTGTGCATATTCGTTTCTGGCTCTACGACTGTTCTCCTTATTCTCCTGTGTCCTTTGCCTTCTATATTTCTTCCATTCCCTAGCACACTTGTTTTTTGCCTCCCTGCACCTTTGGGTAAACCATGGGCTCATCCTGGCTTTTTCATTAATCCTGTTACCCTTGGGTACAAACCTCTCCTCAGCCTCCTTGCATTTTGTTGCTACATATTCCATCATCTCATTAACTGGCTTCCCTGCCAGTTCTCTGTCCCACTGAACCCCGTTCAGGTAGTTCCTCATTCCTGTGTAGTCCCCTTTCTTGTAGTTTGGCTTCATTTGTCCTGGCCTTCCTGCTTCTCCCTCCACTTGTAGCTCTACTGTGTATTCGAAGCTTAAAACCACATGGTCACTGGCCCAAAGGGGTCTTTCATATGTGATGTCCTCGATATCTGCACTACTCAAGGTGAATACTAAGTCCAGCCTTGCTGGTTCATCCTCTCCTCTCTCTCTCTTGTAGTGTCCCTTACGTGTTGGCACATGAAGTTCTCCAGTACCACCTCCATCATCTTAACCCTCCATGTATCTTGGCCCCCATGTGGCTCCAAGTTCTCCCAATCGATCTCCTTGTGGTTAAAGTCACCCATGATCAGGAGCTTTGCCCTGCATGCATGAGCTCTTCTGGCCACTCTAGCCAGTGTGTGTGTGTGTGTGTGTGTGTGTGTGTGTGTGTGTGTGTATGTGTGTGTGTGTGTGTGTGTGTGTGTGTGTGTATGTGTGTGTGTGTGTGTATGTGTGTGTGTGTGTGTGTGTGTGTGTGTGTGTGTGTGTGTGTGTATGTGTATGTATGTGTGTGTGTGTGTGTGTGTGTGTTTGTGTGTGTGTGTGTATGTGTGTATGTGTGTGTGTGTGTGTGTGTGTGTATGTGTGTGTGTTTGTGTGTGTGTGGTGTGTGTGTGTGTGTGTGTGTGTGTGTGTGTGTGTGTGTGTGTGTGTGTGTGTGTGTGTATGTGTGTATGTGTGTGTGTGTGTGTGTGTGTGTGTGTGTATGTGTGTATGTGTGTGTATGTGTGTGTGTGTGTGTGTGTGTGTGTGTGTGTGTGTGTGTGTGTATGTGTGTGTGTGTGTGTGTGTGTGTGTGTGTGTGTGTGTGTATGTGTGTGTTTGAGAATGTGTGGATGATCAATTCCACGGTTTTCAAAACTACACAAAAAGAAAATCTACACAGGAGTACCTTAATAATAATAATAATAATAATAATAATAATAATAATAATAATAAAAATATTTAAGAAGAAATTAAAATTAAGAAAATAAGAAAAAAATCTGTCTCTTGTAAAGATTTTATTTATAAATTTCTGCTAAATTCCGAACAGAAAAATTATTGCTGACCATCGTTTCCAATCGTTAAGTGACGGACCATTTATCACAAGGTGTAAGTGAAAGAATGGGCGAAACAGCGTTTCTCTCCCCCTGAGCGAAATGTTATCTGTTTCTCAGCTATGGGTAGATTCGTCGCCTCTCACCTATCCCAGGTTGGAAAAAATTACATACCTGAGGTATACCTGGGGTATACCTGGGGTATACTTGGAGGGAGTTTCGGGGGTCAGCAATGCACACAAGATCAGTGCCAAGGAATGCCCATGGGGCCATAGCCAAGGAATGCCCATGGGGCCATAGCCAAGGAATGCCCATGGGGCCATAGCCAAGGAATGCCCATGGGGCCATAGCCAAGGAATGCCCATGGGGCCATAGCCAAAGAATGACCCATTCCTTGGCTATGGCCCATACGGCCATACCCAAGGAATGCCTATAGGGCCACAGGCAAGGAATACTTACAGGGCCATACCCAAGAAATGCCCATAGGGCCATGGCAAAGAAATATCCACATGGCCATAGCCAAGAAATATCCACATGGCCATAGCCAAGAAATATCCACATGGCCATAGCCAAGAAATATCCACATGGCCATAGCCAAGAAATATCCACATGGCCATAGCCAAGAAATATCCACATGGCCATAGCCAAGAAATATCCACATGGCCATAGCCAAGAAATATCCACATGGCCATAGCCAAGAAATATCCACATGGCCATAGCCAAGAAATATCCACATGGTCATAGCCAAGAAATATCCACATGGCCATAGCCAAGAAATATCCACATGGCCATAGCCAAGAAATATCCACATGGCCATAGCCAAGAAATATCCACATGGTCATAGCCAAGAAATATCCACATGGCCATAGCCAAGAAATATCCACATGGCCATAGCCAAGAAATATCCACATGGCCATAGCCAAGAAATATCCACATGGCCATAGCCAAGAAATATCCACATGGTCATAGCCAAGAAATATCCACATGGTCATAGCCAAGAAATATCCACATGGCCATAGCCAAGAAATATCCACATGGCCATAGCCAAGAAATATCCACAAATTCTGGGCAGAGAAATGTCTACCCACTACCAACCCCACTTCAACAGCTATAAATCTTCCCTGTATAACACCTGAGTAATATTCGACATACCTCACATAAAAACTGCTTATACGGTTTTAAATCACCCGTCACAGGTCATTTGTTCAAAGGTTCCCTTGAACACTACGTAATTTTGAGTTCACTAGCACTGGCACTTATAGACTTAATTTATTTAAATAAAAGATTTTGTTGCCCACTGCATTATCATCAATCAGTTTATTGACACAAGATATATTCGTAAAAGAATAAGTTATTCGTTTACTGACGTAGATACACTTACGCCTTCTGCTGCTTTCAGCTTACTGACGTCTCGCAACTCAGGCTGACAGATTTCATTACCTCGTATATGCTGTCAGTCTTGTGTGATAGAATATGACTGTTTAACTATCACGTAGAATAGTGTAGCAACACACTGCTGGTGTTGCCACAATGTAACTGTCATATAGAATAGTATAGCAACACACTGCTGGTGTTCCCACAATGTAACTATCATATAGAATAGTGTAGCAACACACTGCTGGTGTTCCCACAATGTAACTGTCATATAGAATAGTGTAGCAACACACTGCTGGTGTTGCCACAATGTAACTATCATATAGAATAGTGTAGCAACACACTGCTGGTGTTCCCACAATGTAACTGTCATATAGAATAGTATAGCAACACACTGCTGGTGTCCCCACAATGTAACTGTCATATAGAATAGTGTAGCAACACACTGCTGGTGTTGCCACAATGTAACTATCATATAGAATAGTGTAGCAACACACTGCTGGTGTTCCCACAATGTAACTGTCATATAGAATAGTATAGCAACACACTGCTGGTGTTCCCACAATGTAACTATCATATAGAATAGTGTAGCAACACACTGCTGGTGTTCCCACAATGTAACTGTCATATAGAATAGTGTAGCAACACACTGCTGGTGTTGCCACAATGTAACTATCATATAGAATAGTGTAGCAACACACTGCTGGTGTTCCCACAATGTAACTATCATACAGAATAGTGTAGCAACACACTGCTGGTGTTCCCACAATGTAACTATCATACAGAATAGTGTAGCAACACACTGCTGGTGTTCCCACAATGTAACTATCATACAGAATAGTGTAGCAACACACTGCTGGTGTTCCCACAATGTAACTGTCATATAGAATAGTGTAGCAACACACTGCTGGTGTTCCCACAATGTAACTGTCATATAGAATAGTGTAGCAACACACTGCTGGTGTTCCCACAATGTAACTATCATATAGAATAGTGTAGCAGCACACTGCTGGTGTTCCCACAATGTAACTATCATACAGAATAGTGTAGCAACACACTGCTGGTGTTCCCACAATGTAACTATCATACAGAATAGTGTAGCAACACACTGCTGGTGTTCCCACAATGTAACTATCATACAGAATAGTGTAGCAACACACTGCTGGTGTTCCCACAATGTAACTATCATATAGAATAGTGTAGCAGCACACTGCTGGTGTTCCCACAATGTAACTATCATACAGAATAGTGTAGCAACACACTGCTGGTGTTCCCACAATGTAACTATCATACAGAATAGTGTAGCAACACACTGCTGGTGTTCCCACAATGTAACTATCATATAGAATAGTGTAGCAACACACTGCTGGTGTTGCCACAATGTAACTATCATATAGAATAGTGTAGCAACACACTGCTGGTGTTCCCACAATGTAACTATCATACAGAATAGTGTAGCAACACACTGCTGGTGTTCCCACAATGTAACTATCATACAGAATAGTGTAGCAACACACTGCTGGTGTTCCCACAATGTAACTATCATATAGAATAGTGTAGCAACACACTGCTGGTGTTGCCACAATGTAACTATCATATAGAATAGTGTAGCAACACACTGCTGGTGTTCCCACAATGTAACTATCATATAGAATAGTGTAGCAACACACTGCTGGTGTTCCCACAATGTAACTATCATACAGAATAGTGTAGCAACACACTGCTGGTGTTGCCACAATGTAACTATCATACAGAATAGTGTAGCAACACACTGCTGGTGTTCCCACAATGTAACTATCATACAGAATAGTGTAGCAACACACTGCTGGTGTTCCCACAATGTAACTATCATACAGAATAGTGTAGCAACACACTGCTGGTGTTGCCACAATGTAACTATCATATAGAATAGTACAGCAACACAATGCTGGTGTTCCCACAATATAACTATCATACAGAATAGTGTAGCAACACACTGCTGGTGTTGCCACAATGTAACTATCATATAGAATAGTACAGCAACACAATGCTGGTGTTCCCACAATATAACTATCATATAGAATAGTGTAGCAACACACTGCTGGTGTTCCCACAATGTAACTATCATATAGAATAGTGTAGCAACACACTGCTGGTGTTCCCACAATGTAACTATCATATAGAATAGTGCAGCAACACACTGCTGGTGTTCCCACAATGTAACTATCATACAGAATAGTGTAGCAACACACTGCTGGTGTTCCCACAATGTAACTATCATATAGAATAGTGTAGCAACACACTGCTGGTGTTGCCACAATGTAAACAGTAATAGTTGTAGTACTAATGTAGTAATAGTAATATTAACAGTAGTAGTAGCAGCAGCTGTAATAGTGATAATAGTAGTAGTAATACTAATAATAGTAGCTGTAGTAGTAGTAATAGTAGTAGGTGTAGTAGTAGTAATAGTAGTAGGTGTAGTAGTAGTAATAGTAGGTGTAGTAGTAGTAGGTGTAGTAATAGTAGTAGGTGTAGTAGTACTTGTAGTAATAGTAGTAGGTGTAGTAGTACTTGTAGTAATAGTAGTAGGTGTAGTAGTACTTGTAGTAATAGTAGTAGGTGTAGTAATAGGTGTAGTAGTAGTAATAGTAGTAGGTGTAGTAGTAGGAGTAGTAGTAGGTGTAGTAGTAGGAGTAGTAGTAGGTGTAGTAGTAGTAGTAATAGTAGGTGTAGTAGTAGTAATAGTAGTAGTAGGTGTAGTAATAGTAGTAGTAGTAGTAGTAGTAATAGTAATAGTAGTAATAATGTAACTATTTCTCAGTCTCTTCTAAAATAGATTTTGGGCTGTTCAGTGTATGTAGTCACCTATATGTGGCTGCCAGGTTCGAGTCTTAGCTCCTGGCCCCTGTGTGTGTGTGTGTACTCACCTAGTTGAGGTTGCGGGGGTCGAGTCCGAGCTCCTGGCCCCGCCTCTTCACTGATCGCTACTAGGTCACTCTCCCTGAGCCGTGAGCTTTATCATACCTCTGCTTAAAGCTATGTATGGATCCTGCCTCCACTACATCGCTTCCCAAACTATTCCACTTACTGACTACTCTGTGGCTGAAGAAATACTTCCTAACATCCCTGTGATTCATCTGTGTCTTCAGCTTCCAACTGTGTCCCCTTGTTACTGTATCCAATCTCTAGAACATCCTGTCTTTGTCCACCTTGTCAATTCCTCTCAGTATTTTGTATGTCGTTATCATGTCCCCCCTATCTCTCCTGTCCTCCAGTGTCGTCAGGTTGATTTCCCTTAACCTCTCCTCGTAGGACATACCTCTTAGCTCTCGGACTAGTCTTGTTGCAAACCTTTGCACTTTCTCTAGTTTCTTCACGTGCTTGGCTAGGTGTGGGTTCCAAACTGGTGCCGCATACTCCAATATGGGCCTAACATACACGGTTTACAGGGTCCTGAATGATTCCTTATTAAGATGTCGGAATGCTGTTCTGAGGTTTGCTAGGCGCCCATATGCTGCAGCAGTTATTTGGTTGATGTGCGCTTCAGGAGATGTGCCTGGTGTTATACTCACCCCAAGATCTTTTTCCTTGAGTGAGGTTTGTAGTCTCTGGCCCCCTAGACTGTACTCCGTCTGCGGCCTTCTTTGCCCTTCCCCAATCTTCATGACTTTGCACTTGGTGGGATTGAACTCCAGGAGCCAATTGCTGGACCAGGTCTGCAGCCTGTCCAGATCCCTTTGTAGTTCTGCCTGGTCTTCGATCGAGTGAATTCTTCTCATCAACTTCACGTCATCTGCAAACAGGGACACCTCAGAGTCTATTCCTTCCGTCATGTCGTTCACAAATACCAGAAACAGCACTGGTCCTAGGACTGACCCCTGCGGGACCCCGCTGGTCACAGGTGCCCACTCTGACACCTCGCCACGTACGTGTGTGTGTGTGTGTGTGTGTGTGTGTGTGTGTGTGTGTCGATATCTAATAACCTTAAGCATTCTGCTAATTCGGCCAAATTTGGTCGCAAAACTGATCATGTGGTTATAATACCCGAAATCACACTAACAAATCCCTTTATTTACACAACTAATCCATCAGATGCACTGAAAAATACATCTTAGTTCGCTGCCACAACGCCTATCGGTGGAGCAACAGCCAAACCCCGAAGCACGACCCGGAATTATGAACGTAGCGACAACGCCAGTACACAAGCCGTAACACCTGCCAGTTCCTGGCTCATAGTAAGTGCCCCGTAAAATGCCAGCCTCCAGAAAAAATGGAAAAACAATATTGGATAGCTCAAAATGTGATTATTTAGCGTGACAGCCTCAAGGTACTGCCCCGGACCTCTCGCTGTTAGTTTACTGGGAGGGAGGGAGAGAGAGAGAGAGAGAGAGAGAGAGAGAGAGAGAGAGAGAGAGAGAGAGAGAGAGAGAGAGAGAGAGAGAGAGAGAGAGAGAGAGAGAGAGAGAGAGAGGGAGAGAGGGAGGGAGAGAGAGAGAGAGAGAGGGAGAGAGAGAGATAGCAGGCTTTAAAAGTCCGCACCAAGGCTATTTGCTAGGAAAAATAGTGTACTTCTGTCTAGATTACGAAGTATCATCCATTATCTAGATATCTGAGAGAGAGAGAGAGAGAGAGGAGAGAGAGAGAGAGAGAGAGAGAGAGAGAGAGAGAGAGAGAGAGAGAGAGAGAGAGAGACAGAGAGACAGAGAGAGAGAGAGGTGGTATCAGTGGATCATTAACCCTGGTGTTCCTTGCGGTGGAACTCGGATAAACAAACTGACTGAATCTGGAAGTCTGCGCCCATACCAGGTTGAACATTAAAATGGTATAAAATACCATAATAAAGATACCTAACTGTTGCATATGTGTCTTACCTAACAGCCCATACCAGGTACAAGAAACAATAGAGACAAGATGTAGAGGAGGATAAAAAGGCGTAGAGGAGATAAAGAGAGGATGCAAAGGGAAGAAATACAAATGAGGAAGAGAGGATGTGAACAGGGGGGAAGAAAGAACAGACCTCTGGCAGTATTTTAAAACGCTGAAGAATTGTCCATCTCTGAAGAGGGAGAGAGAGAAGAGTGAAAGGAACGGTAAGAGAAAGGATAAGAGAGTGTGTTCACTCAGCATCCTCTGGAGATGAATGAGTGAAGAGAAGGGTAGAGAGGAGAAGTGGGGAGGAGATGGGGTAGGGAAGGGAGAGAGGGGTTAACGCTGGACACAGTAGGTAGGTGTGTGTACTCACCTATTTGTGGTTGCAAGGGTCGATTCATAGCTCCTGTGTGTGTGTGTATGTGTGTGTGTGTGTGTGTGTGTGTGTGTACACACACTCGCCTATTTGTGGTTGCAGGGGTTGGGTAGCAGCTCTTGGCCCTGCCTCTTCGCTGGTCGCTACTAGGTCCACACACTCCCTGCTCCAAGAACCTTACGTAAGTACACGTGTGTGTGTGTGGTTCTTAATTGATTTTAGGGGGGGTTCGAGGCACAGCTCTCAGCTCGTTATGGTCGGAATCCATCCTAGAAAGTCACTATTGGTTTTCAATTTATTGTGTATCTTCGTACAATTATTTGAAATTTAATAAAATAATAATCTGAATTTTTCTAACCACGTTATTGTGGGTTATTTTTAAGTTGTTCCAACCACGGTATTGTGGTTATTTTTAAGTTGTTCCAACCACGGTATTGTGGGTTATTTTTAAGTTGTTCCAACCATGGTATTGTGGGTTATTTTTAAGTTGTTCCAACCACGTTATTGTGGGTTATTTTTAAGTTGTTCCAACCATGGTATTGTGGGTTATTTTTAAGTTGTTCCAACCACGGTATTGTGGGTTATTTTTAAGTTGTTCCAACCACGGTATTGTGGGTTATTTTTAAGTTGTTCCAACCACGGTATTGTGGGTTATTTTTAAGTTGTTCCAACCACGTTATTGTGGGTTATTTTTAAGTTGTTCCAACCACGGTATTGTGGGTTATTTTTAAGTTGTTCCAACCACGTTATTGTGGGTTATTTTTAAGTTGTTCCAACCACGGTATTGTGGGTTATTTTTAAGTTGTTCCAACCACGGTATTGTGGGTTATTTTTAAGTTGTTCCAACCACGGTATTGTGGGTTATTTTTAAGTTGTTCCAACCACGGTATTGTGGGTTATTTTTAAGTTGTTCCAACCACGGTATTGTGGGCCATTTGTAAGTTGTTCCAACCACGGTATTGTGGGTTATTTTTAAGTTGTTCCAACCACGGTATTGTGGGTTATTTTTAAGTTGTTCCAACCACGGTATTGTGGGTTATTTTAAGTTGTTCCAACCACGTTATTGTGGGTTATTTTTAAGTTGTTCCAACCACGTTATTGTGGGTTATTTTTAAGTTGTTCCAACCACGGTATTGTGGGTTATTTTTAAGTTGTTCCAACCACGGTATTGTGGGTTATTTTTAAGTTGTTCCAACCACGGTATTGTGGGCCATTTGTAAGTTGTTCCAACCACGGTATTGTGGGTTATTTTTAAGTTGTTCAAACGACGATATTGTGGGTTATTTTTAAGTTGTTCCAACCACGGTATTGTGGTTATTTTTAAGTTGTTCCAACCACGGTATTGTGGTTATTTTTAAGTTGTTCCAACCACGGTATTGTGGTTATTTTTAAGTTGTTCCAACCACGGTATTGTGGTTATTTTTAAGTTGTTCCAACCACGGTATTGTGGTTATTTTTAAGTTGTTCCAACCACGGTATTGTGGTTATTTTTAAGTTGTTCCAACCACGGTATTGTGGTTATTTTTAAGTTGTTCCAACCACGGTATTGTGATTATTTTTAAGTTGTTCGAACCACGGTATTGTGGGTTATTAAGTTGTTCCAGCCACGGTATTGTGACTTTTTGTTCCTTGTGTACCAACTATCAGCCTGTCAATTGCTCTCAGTTCAACCTTTGTATCTCGTTTTTTAAAACAAGTACAAAGGTGTCCCGTTTCTGATAGTGGAGATACATAATGTAATCCCGTGGAACATGCCTTTGTACCTGCCTAACTTGCAACAATCAGGCGCTGAGTACACAGTAGATACTGAGTACACAATAGCTAAGTACACAAAAGATCCTGAGTCCACAACAGGTCTTGAGTACACAATAGGTCGTGAATACACAATAGGTCGCGAGTACACAATAGGTCGTGAATACACAATAGGTCGTGAATACGCAATAGGTCGTGAGTACACAATAGGTCGTGAATACGCAATAGGTCGTGAGTACACAATAGGTAGTTAGTACACAGATCCTGAGTGCACAATAGGTCGTGAGCACACAATAGATCCCGAGTACACAATAGACCTTGAGCACACAACAGATCCTGAGTACACAATAGACCTTGAGCACACAACAGATCCTGAGTACACAACAGATCCTGAGTACACAATAGATCCTGAGTACACAATAGATCCTGAGTACACGATAGACCTTGAGCACACAATAGACCTTGAGCACACAACAGATCCTGAGTACACAACAGATCCTGAGTACAAAACAGATCCTGAGTACACAACAGATCCTGAGTACACAATAGATCCTGAGTACACAATAGATCCTGAGCACACAATAGATCCCGAGTACACAATAGACCTTGAGCACACAACAGATCCTGAGTACACAACAGATCCTGAGTACACAACAGATCCTGAGTACACAATAGATCCTGAGTACACAATAGATCCTGAGCACACAATAGATCCCGAGTACACAAGAGACCTTGAGCACACAACAGATCCTGAGTACACAACAGATCCTGAGTACACAACAGATCCTGAGTACACAACAGATCCTGAGTACACAATAGATCCTGAGTACACAATAGATCCTGAGTACACAATAGATCCTGAGCATATTTTGCTCCGTGTCAAAACCAGCAGCGGCCCCAGTACGAAATCTTGCGGTATCCCACTCGTCCTGATTGTTACCCTTTGGCCTACCAGGTATCCCTCTGGTTCACGAGAGTACTCTCATCCTTTCACTCTTATTTATCCAGCTTGCTTATTTACCTCGGTTGCGGGAAGGCACTTACTACTACTACTACTACTACTACTACTACTACTACTACTACTACTACTACTACCACCACCACCTCCTCCTCACCCACTACCACCATTACCTCTACCATTACTTCTCCACTTCTGTCTCCCTTTCTCTGTCCCGTCCCTCTCTCCCTCTCATATAAATACTGGCTCCCTCACCTTCCTGTGTTAGTGCGACTTGTAAATGGTCGAAGTCGAACCGAAACGTTCTAATAAGCTTCTTTCACTATACAGATACACATAATCGATATAGCTCTGTTTCTCTCTTCCTAGTCCTGAAGCTCTGTAATAGATCTTCAAAAGATTTCTTAGGCATGATTTCCCATGAAGACACAGTGTGTTATGTGTTGTTAAGATGTTTCGCCCACCAGGGAGGAAATGTCTTCACAATATGCATTTAAATACCAGAACTGATGTGAAAAGACCAAATAAGTTTTTATACCAAACTTGATCTGTAAATTGCATTTCAAGATAAAATTGAGGAATTTGTTAATATTCCATACGAAACGAAAACAAACTTTAGGTGAGGCCAGGAGCTAAGTCTCGACTCCGACTACAAATCGGTGAGAGACCACACATCCACACAGTAATAATAGTTACCATTTGTGTGTGTGTGTACTCACCTAGTTGTGGTTGCAGGGGTCGATTCACAGCTCCTGGCCCCGTGTGTGTGGGGGGTGAGTATAACACCGAGCACATCTCCCGAGGCGCATATCAACCAAATAACTGTTGCAACATATGGGCGCCTGGCAAATCTAAGAATAACGTTCCGATACCTAAGTAAGGAATCGTTCAAGACACTGTACACCGTGTACGTCAAGCCAATACTAGAGTATGTAGCACTAGTTTGGAGCGCACACCCGATCAAGCACGTGAAAGCTACTCGGGTCAGCCCGCCGACAATGATAAGGAAATGTGTAAGATTTTTAACACTTATTTTCTCCCAAATCTTAGCAGAAAATATCGGTGATATTCCAGAAATAATAAATTCTGTAGAACAGGACGACAATAAGTTAGGCACGATAAAAAGTTACTAGTGACATGGGAGTGAGGTGGACCTGACTAGCATGGGTCAGTAGGTGACTTGGACCTGCCTACCAAGAGACAGTAGGTGAATTGGACCTGCCTAGCACGGGCCAGTAGGCCTACTTCAGTGCTCCTCCTTTCTAATGTTCTGATAGCTTGTGCTACCAGGTCGGTTGCCGTGTTCCTCCCTTAAGTCAATGTGACCTGACCTGACTAGGTTGGGTGCATTGGCTTAAGCCGGTAGGAGACTTGGACCTGCCTCGCATGGGCCAGTAGGCCTTCTGCAGTGTTCCTTCGTTCTTATGTTCTTATGTATATTCACTAGCACCTTGTAGTCTCTCCCTCCCTCTCCCTCCCTCTCTCTCTCTCTCTCTCCCTCCCTCTACCCACCAACGTTCCAACATAAAAAGCGACAATATAATCACACGGACACTACGAACATACTAACATTATTTACCAGAATGAAACATGAATAAAACATGAATGGAACACGAATGGACACAGTCAATAACCACCTGTCAGCGGAATTGTGTATATCCACACAAACACTTGTCTGTAAAAGTCGAATTCACGCAAAAAAATGGTTGTATAATTCACAATATTAAATTTCGTTTAATGTCCCATGCTCAATTTTCTATGCAAATCCAAATATATATCTGTGTGTATATAAACGAATAGAGGGATAGAGGCATAGAAAGAATACAAATGGAAGTAGAGAGGGAGGAAGGGAAGACCAAGGGAGATAGGGAGATGCGAAGAAAAGACTAGAGGTGAAGAAGGGAAGGAAGAGAAAGGAAGCGAGGAGATGATCCGTGAGGTAGGAAGGGAGAGAGAGGCAGGGAACAGATGAGAAGGATTATCTCTCCTTGAGGCAGTCGAACGTGACCCAGTGACCACAAAACGTGAGAAAACGACCCATCCCAAGCTCACAGTAATACTAAGCTCACGCTTATTTACACTGCTCAAACTGCCTTCTGGGCTCGTTTAAGCTCCAACCCAGCCCTCAGGCTGAGTAACAGTGTAAATTAATGGAATAATGGGGAGGAATGGTAAATGGGTGAGTGAGAGAAGAGACAGATGAGAATTTAGTGAAACTATCGTAAAATGGGAACCGATAAATGTATGCGTTGTAAGCTTTTTGTATATACTTAAGTATATTTAGTGTAGAGTATCAACACAGTGTTGGTGTTGCCACAATGTAACTATCATACAGAATAGTGTAGCAACACACTGCTGGTGTTGCCACAATGTAACTATCATACAGAATAGTGTAGCAACACACTGCTGGTGTTGCCACAATGTAACTATCATACAGAATAGTGTAGCAACACACTGCTGGTGTTGCCACAATGTAACTATCATACAGAATAGTGTAGCAACACACTGCTGGTGTTGCCACAATGTAACTATCATACAGAATAGTGTAGCAACACACTGCTGGTGTTGCCACAATGTAACTATCATATAGAATAGTGTAGCAACACACTGCTGGTGTTCCCACAATGTAACTATCATATAGAATAGTGTAGCAACACACTGCTAGTGTTGCCACAATGTAACTATCATATAGAATAGTGTAGCAACACACTGCTGGTGTTCCCACAATGTAACTATCATACAGAATAGTGTAGCAACACACTGCTGGTGTTGCCACAATGTAACTATCATACAGAATAGTGTAGCAACACTGCTGGTGTTCCCACAATGTAACTATCATACAGAATAGTGTAGCAACACTGCTGGTGTTCCCACAATGTAACTATCATACAGAATAGTGTAGCAACACTGCTGGTGTTCCCACAATGTAACTATCATACAGAATAGTGTAGCAACACTGCTGGTGTTCCCACAATGTAACTATCATACAGAATAGTGTAGCAACACTGCTGGTGTTCCCACAATGTAACTATCATGCAGAATAGTGTAGCAACACACTGCTGGTGTTGCCACAATGTAACTATCATATAGAATAGTGTAGCAACACACTGCTGGTGTTGCCACAATGTAACTATCATATAGAATAGTGTAGCAACACACTGCTGGTGTTGCCACAATGTAACTATCATATAGAATAGTGTAGCAACACACTGCTGGTGTTGCCACAATGTAACTATCATATAGAATAGTGTAGCAGCACACTGCTGGTGTTGCCACAATGTAACTATCATATAGAATAGTGTAGCAACACACTGCTGGTGTTGCCACAATGTAACTATCATATAGAATAGTGTAGCAACACACTGCTGGTGTTGCCACAATGTAACTATCATATAGAATAGTGTAGCAACACACTGCTGGTGTTCCCACAATGTAACTATCATATAGAATAGTGTAGCAACACACTGCTGGTGTTCCCACAATGTAACTATCATACAGAATAGTGTAGCAACACATTGCTGGTGTTGCCACAAAGTAACTATCATACAGAATAGTGTAGCAACACACTGCTGGTGTTGCCACAATGTAACTATCATACAGAATAGTGTAGCAACACACTGCTGGTCTTGCCACAATGTAACTATCATACAGAATAGTGTAGCAACACACTGCTGGTGTTGCCACAATGTAACTATCATATAGAATAGTGTAGCAACACACTGCTGGTGTTGCCACAATGTAACTATCATACAGAATAGTGTAGCAACACACTGCTGGTGTTCCCACAATGTAACTATCATATAGAATAGTGTAGCAACACACTGCTGGTGTTGCCACAATGTAACTATCATATAGAATAGTGTAGCAACACACTGCTGGTGTTGCCACAATGTAACTATCATATAGAATAGTGTAGCAACACACTGCTGGTGTTGCCACAATGTAACTATCATACAGAATAGTGTAGCAACACACTGCTGGTGTTGCCACAATGTAACTATCATATAGAATAGTGTAGCAACACACTGCTGGTGTTGCCACAATGTAACTATCATACAGAATAGTGTAACAACACACTGCTGGTGTTCCCACAATGTAACTATCATATAGAATAGTGTAGCAACACACTGCTGGTGTTCCCACAATGTAACTATCATATAGAATAGTGTAGCAACACACTGCTGGTGTTGCCACAATGTAACTATCATATAGAATATTGTAGCAACACACTGCTGGTGTTGCCACAATGTAACTATCATACAGAATATTGTAGCAACACACTGCTGGTGTTGCCACAATGTAACTATCATATAGAATAGTGTAGCAACACACTGCTGGTGTTCCCACAATGTAACTATCATATAGAATAGTGTAGCAACACACTGCTGGTGTTCCCACAATGTAACTATCATATAGAATAGTGCAGCAACACACTGCTGGTGTTGCCACAATGTAACTATCATATGGAATAGTGTAGCAACACACTGCTGGTGTTGCCACAATGTAACTATCATATAGAATAGTGTAGCAACACACTGCTGGTGTTCCCACAATGTTACTATCATATAGAATAGTGTAGCAACACACTGCTGGTGTTCCCACAATGTAACTATCATATAGAATAGTGTAGCAACACACTGCTGGTGTTGCCACAATGTAACTATCACATAGAATAGTGTAGCAACACACTGCTGGTGTTCCCACAATGTAACTATCATACAGAATAGTGTAGCAACACACTGCTGGTGTTGCCACAATGTAACTATCATATAGAATAGTGTAGCAACACACTGCTGGTGTTCCCACAATGTAACTATCATATAGAATAGTGTAGCAACACACTGCTGGTGTTCCCACAATGTAACTATCATATAGAATAGTGTAGCAACACACTGCTGGTGTTCCCACAATGTAACTATCATATAGAATAGTGTAGCAACACACTGCTGGTGTTCCCACAATGTAACTATCATACAGAATAGTGTAGCAACACACTGCTGGTGTTCCCACAATGTAACTATCATATAGAATAGTGTAGCAACACAGTGCTGGTGTTCCCACAATGTAACTATCATATAGAATAGTGTAGCAACACACTGCTGGTGTTCCCACAATGTAACTATCATATAGAATAGTGTAGCAACACACTGCTGGTGTTCCCACAATGTAACTATCATATAGAATAGTGTAGCAACACACTGCTGGTGTTCCCACAATGTAACTATCATATAGAATAGTGTAGCAACACACTGCTGGTGTTCCCACAATGTAACTATCATATAGAATAGTGTAGCAACACACTGCTGGTGTTCCCACAATGTAACTATCATATAGAATAGTGTAGCAACACACTGCTGGTGTTCCCACAATGTAACTATCATATAGAATAGTGTAGCAACACTGCTGGTGTTGCCACAATGTAACTATCATATAGAATAGTGTAGCAACACTCTGCTGGTGTTGCCACAATGTAACTATCATACAGAATAGTGTAGCAACACACTGCTGGTGTTCCCACAATGTAACTATCATATAGAATAGTGCAGCAACACACTGCTGGTGTTCCCACAATGTAACTATCATATAGAATAGTGTAGCAACACACTGCTGGTGTTCCCACAATGTAACTATCATATAGAATAGTGTAGCAACACTGCTGGTGTTGCCACAATGTAACTATCATATAGAATAGTGTAGCAACACACTGCTGGTGTTGCCACAATGTAACTATCATACAGAATAGTGTAGCAACACACTGCTGGTGTTCCCACAATGTAACTATCATATAGAATAGTGTAGCAACACACTGCTGGTGTTCCCACAATGTAACTATCATATAGAATAGTGTAGCAACACGCTGCTGGTGTTCCCACAATGTAACTATCATATAGAATAGTGTAGCAACACACTGCTGGTGTTCCCACAATGTAACTATCATACAGAATAGTGTAGCAACACACTGCTGGTGTTGCCACAATGTAACTATCATATAGAATAGTGTAGCAACACACTGCTGGTGTAGCTAATTTTGCTAAAAACTAAAAGACCTAACACCCCACATTCTTCTCTCTCTCTCTCTCTCTCTCTCTCTCTCTCTCTCCCTTTGTTCCATTCGTATTTCCCTGCTTATAGAGTTTATTTACTGTTGTTGTCTTAGTAATTACTTGTGTTTATTACGAACTACAAAATCCAATAATAATAATAATAACGCAATAAAGTGGAAGAAACGTAGCATAATACAACATTTCGCCCACACAATGGATTTCAACAAGTCAAAGATCTATTGGAGGTGAAAAAAATTAATAGAAATGCAGTATAATCCTTAACTGACAACGTTTCGCCCACTCTTTATCGTATCGGTATTCTACACATTTCATCCCCATCTGCTTATCATCAAGCGCTAAACCCGTAACGATCATACAGCGCTGATTCCCCCCTGTGTGGGGGGAGGGCGAAACGTTGCTAGTGTTTGTGTTCTCCCCCCTCCCCCTTGTGCGTGTTTTATGTCATTTCTATCTATAATACCGTGAAATGGGCAATCAAAACATGTGTAATACCTGTCTATCTTGACCTCAGAGACGCGCAGGTGTTGGCACATGTGACTTATTCCTAAATGAATAGGAAACAGGTGTTTTTTGGGGGATGAGTTGAGCGTATTGCATACTACACTTGTTGCTCTCTCTTTCCTCCTGCTTTCTCTTTCTTCCTCCACCTTTCTCTTCCTCCTCCTCCTTTCTCTTTCTTCTTCCTCCTCCTCTCATCCTTCCCTCCTTCCTTTTCCCACCTTTCTCTTTCTTCCTCCACCTTTCTCTTCCTCCTCCTCCTTTCTCTTTCTTCTTCCTCTTCCTCTCTTCCTTCCCTCCTTCCTTTTCCCACCTTTCTCTTTCTTCCTCCATCTTTCTCTTCCTCCTCCTCCTTTCTCTTTCTTCTTCCTCTCTTCCTTCCCTCCTTCCTTTTCCCACCTTTCTCTTTCTTCCTCCACCTTTCTCTTCCTCCTCCTCCTTTCTCTTTCTTCTTCCTCCTCCTCTCTTCCTTCCCTCCTTCCTTTCCCCACCTTTCTCTTTCTTCCTCCATCTTTCTCTTCCTCCTCCTCCTTTCTCTTTCTTCTTCCTCCTCCTCTCTTCCTTCCCTCCTTCCTTTTCCCACCTTTCTCTTTCTTCCTCCACCTTTCTCTTCCTCCTCCTCCTTTCTCTTTCTTCTTCCTCCTCCTCTCTTCCTTCCCTCCTTCCTTCTCCCACCTTTCTCTTTCTTCCTCCACCTTTCTCTTCCTCCTCCTCCTTTCTCTTTCTTCTTCCTCCTCCTCTCTTCCTTCCCTCCTTCCTTTTCCCACCTTTCTCTTTCTTCCTCCACCTTTCTCTTCCTCCTCCTCCTTTCTCTTTCTTCTTCCTCTTCCTCTCTTCCTTCCCACCTTTCTCTTTCTTCCTCCACCTTTCTCTTCCTCCTCCTCCTTTCTCTTTCTTCTTCCTCCTCCTCTCTTCCTTCCCTCCTTCCTTTTCCCACCTTTCTCTTTCTTCCTCCACCTTTCTCTTCCTCCTCCTCCTTTCTCTTTCTTCTTCCTCTTCCTCTCTTCCTTCCCACCTTTCTCTTTCTTCCTCCACCTTTCTCTTCCTCCTCCTCCTTTCTCTTTCTTCTTCCTCCTCCTCTCTTCCTTCCCTCCTTCCTTTTCCCACCTTTCTCTTTCTTCCTCCACCTTTCTCTTCCTCCTCCTCCTTTCTCTTTCTTCTTCCTCTTCCTCTCTTCCTTCCCTCCTTCCTTTTCCCACCTTTCTCTTTCTTCCTCCACCTTTCTCTTCCTCCTCCTTTCTCTTTCTTCTTCCTCCTCCTCTCTTCCTTCCCTCCTTCCTTTTCCCACCTTTCTCTTTCTTCCTCCACCTTTCTCTTCCTCCTCCTCCTTTCTCTTTCTTCTTCCTCCTCCTCTCTTCCTTCCCTCCTTCCTTTTCCCACCTTTCTCTTTCTTCCTCCACCTTTCTCTTCCTCCTCCTCCTTTCTCTTTCTTCTTCCTCCTCCTCTCTTCCTTCCCTCCTTCCTTTTCCCACCTTTCTCTTTCTTCCTCCACCTTTCTCTTCCTCCTCCTCCTTTCTCTTTCTTCTTCCTCTTCCTCTCTTCCTTCCCTCCTTCCTTTTCCCACCTTTCTCTTTCTTCCTCCACCTTTCTCTTCCTCCTCCTCCTTTCTCTTTCTTCTTCCTCTTCCTCTCTTCCTTCCCTCCTCCCTTTTCCCACCTTTCTCTTTCTTCCTCCACCTTTCTCTTCCTCCTCCACCTTTCACTTCCTCCTCCTCCTCCTCCTTTCTCTTTCTTCATCCCCCTTTCTCTTCCTCCTCTCTTCCTTCCTTCCTCCTCCCTATCCTTTCCTTCTCACCTCCCATCGTAATTCTTCTCTAATTCCTCTCTTCTCTCTCCCCTCTCCCAAACTTTCCTATCTTCCCCTTCTTATTTTTTTCCAATATACTTTTTTCCCCTTTGTTTTTGGTCATTTTCTTTCCTTAGTTTTGTCTTTATCAGTAATTTTTACATAGTTTTTTTTAACAACTGTTTTTATGTTAAAATCGACAAGTGTCATTATTTGCTTCTCTGTGTTTATTATCCTCTCTTACTATCTACTGTTTCGTTCTCTCTCTCTCTCTCTCCACTACAACCATATTAATAACCTCTTAATGTCTTAATTTTCTAAATTCTCACTCTCTGTGTCCCTATCTTTCTGTGTCCCTATCTTTCTGTGTCCCTATCTTTCTGTGTCCCTATCTCTCTGTGTCCCTATCTTTCTGTGTCCCTATCTTTCTGTGTCCCTATCTCTCTGTGTTCCTATCTCTCTGTGTCCCTATCTTTCTGTGTCCCTATCTCTCTCTGTCCCTATCTTTCTGTGTCCCTATCTGTGTCCTTACCTCTCTGTGTCCCTTTCTTTCAGTGTCCCTTTCTTTCAGTTTCCCTTTCTTTCAGTGTCCCTTTCTTTCAGTGTCCCTATCTCTCTGTGTCCCTATCTCTCTGTGTCCCTATCTCTCTGTGTCCCTATCTCTCTGTGTCCCTATCTCTCTCTGTCCCTATCTCTCTCTGTCCCTATCTCTCTCTGTCCCTATCTCTCTCTGTCCCTATCTCTCTCTGTCCCTATCTCTCTGTGTCCCTATCTCTCTGTGTCCCTATCTCTCTGTGTCCCTATCTCTCTGTGTCCCTATCTCTATCTCTCTGTGTCCCTATCTCTCTCATTGTCTCTTACACGACAGACACACCAAACTGATTTAAAATGTCAAGTTACACAAAGCGGTGGATAATTATGCACATATTATATATATATATATATATATATATATATATATATATATATATAGACATTGTGGAACATTGTGTGTCAAGTTACGTTTCGTCCATCGGTAGTGACTCTGGTGGGCGAAACACCTTGTGGTTACCGTTATTTGTAGACTGATCTCAGATGGAGTGGTGGTGATACAGAGGTTGTGGAGTATATAGATGGAGTGGTGGTGATACAGAGGTTGTGAAGTATATAGATGGAGTGGTGGTGATACACAGGTTGTGGAGTATATAGATGGAGTGGTGGTGATACACAGGTTGTGGAGTATATAGATGGAGTGGTGATACAGAGGTTGTGAAGTATATAGATGGAGTGGTGGTGATACAGAGGTTGTGAAGTATATAGATGGAGTGGTGGTGATACAGGGGTTGTGGAGTATATAGATGGAGTGGTGGTGATACACAGGTTGTGGAGTATATAGATGGAGTGGTGGTGATACAGAGGTTGTGAAGTATATAGATGGAGTGGTGGTGATACACAGGTTGTGGAGTATATAGATGGAGTGGTGGTGATACAGAGGTTGTGGAGTATATAGATGGAGTGGTGGTGATACAGAGGTTGTGAAGTATATAGATGGAGTGGTGGTGATACACAGGTTGTGGAGTATATAGATGGAGTGGTGGTGGTACAGGGGTTGTGAAGTATATAGATGGAGTGGTGGTGATACACAGGTTGTGGAGTATATAGATGGAGTGGTGGTGATACAGAGGTTGTGAAGTATATAGATGGAGTGGTGGTGATACACAGGTTGTGGAGTATATAGATGGAGTGGTGGTGATACAGAGGTTGTGAAGTATATAGATGGAGTGGTGGTGATACAGAGGTTGTGAAGTATATAGATGGAGTGGTGGTGATACAGAGGTTGTGGAGTATATAGATGGAGTGGTGGTGATACACAGGTTGTGGAGTATATAGATGGAGTGGTGATACAGAGGTTGTGAAGTATATAGATGGAGTGGTGGTGATACAGAGGTTGTGAAGTATATAGATGGAGTGGTGGTGATACAGGGGTTGTGGAGTATATAGATGGAGTGGTGGTGATACACAGGTTGTGGAGTATATAGATGGAGTGGTGGTGATACAGAGGTTGTGAAGTATATAGATGGAGTGGTGGTGATACAGGGGTTGTGGAGTATATAGATGGAGTGGTGGTGATACAGAGGTTGTGAAGTATATAGATGGAGTGGTGGTGATACAGAGGTTGTGAAGTATATAGATGGAGTGGTGGTGATACAGGGGTTGTGGAGTATATAGATGGAGTGGTGGTGATACACAGGTTGTGGAGTATATAGATGGAGTGGTGGTGATACAGAGGTTGTGAAGTATATAGATGGAGTGGTGGTGATACAGGGGTTGTGGAGTATATAGATGGAGTGGTGGTGATACAGAGGTTGTGAAGTATATAGATGGAGTGGTGGTGATACAGGGGTTGTGGAGTATATAGATGGAGTGGTGGTGATACAGGGGTTGTGGAGTATATAGATGGAGTGGTGGTGGTACAGAGGTTGTGGAGTATATAGATGGAGTGGTGGTGATACAGGGGTTGTGGAGTATATAGATGGAGTGGTGGTGATACAGGGGTTGTGGAGTATATAGATGGAGTGGTGGTGATACACAGGTTGTGAAGTATATAGATGGAGTGGTGGTGATACAGAGGTTGTGAAGTATATAGATGGAGTGGTGGTGATACAGGGGTTGTGGAGTATATAGATGGAGTGGTGGTGGTACAGGGTTGTGAAGTATATAGATGGAGTGGTGGTGATACAGAGGTTGTGAAGTATATAGATGGAGTGGTGGTGATACAGAGGTTGTGAAGTATATAGATGGAGTGGTGGTGATACAGAGGTTGTGAAGTATATAGATGGAGTGGTGGTGATACAGAGGTTGTGGAGTATATAGATGGAGTGGTGGTGATACAGGGGTTGTGGAGTATATAGATGGAGTGGTGGTGATACAGAGGTTGTGGAGTATATAGATGGAGTGGTGGTGATACAAGGGTTGTGGAGTATATAGATGGAGTGGTGGTGATACAGGGGTTGTGGAGTATATAGATGGAGTGGTGGTGATACAGGGGTTGTGAAGTATATAGATGGAGTGGTGGTGGTACAGGGGTTGTGGAGTATATAGATGGAGTGGTGGTGATACAGAGGTTGTGGAGTATATAGATGGAGTGGTGGTGATACAAGGGTTGTGGAGTATATAGATGGAGTGGTGGTGATACAGGGGTTGTGGAGTATATAGATGGAGTGGTGGTGATACAGGGGTTGTGGAGTATATAGATGGAGTGGTGGTGATACAGGGGTTGTGGAGTATATAGATGGAGTGGTGGTGATACAGGGGTTGTGAAGTATATAGATGGAGTGGTGGTGGTACAGAGGTTGTGGAGTATATAGATGGAGTGATGGTGATACAAGGGTTGTGGAGTATATAGATGGAGTGGTGGTGATACAGGGGTTGTCTAGTATATAGATGGAGTGGTGGTGGTACAGAGGTTATGGAGTATAAAGAAGGAGGGTGTTGGTGGAGACAAAGGGTGTGACAGGTGGGCGAGAGTTGGGTGTTGCTAATCTCCCTTAAACTTCTCAAAACATCTCCCCAGAGAGTTTTTTGTCACACAGATTCACAGACTTTGTTTACCTCGGAGAGACCGTCTCTGAAAAGAAGATAGACAGAGGCACAGCAGCAGGCCTACTGGCCCATACCAGGCAGGTCCTCCTCAGACCCAAACCCACTAACGAAAACATTTCCCACACCCATTTTCAACGTTTCTCAAAAGGAATAAGCTTAGGTATAGTGTATACCTCTAGGTAGACTCCTGGTACTTCTTAATTATCTATCAACAAAATTAAGGTATACAATACCGATATGGTCAGAAATTTAATACATATGCAACACATGAGTATCTTTCTGTGAAGAGGTTTCGCCCATCAGTGAATTTATCAGTTCCAGACTCAAGGTGGAGATAAAGTGATATAAAATACCGACACAATGGAAAAATGAACCCAAATGCATTGTAATGCGATCTTTATTGACAACGTTTCGCCAACAGAGTGAGCTTTATCAAGAATGTGCAAGAAAGGTATAAAATATCGACAATATGAAAGTTAAGACACATGTGCAACATCTGGATATCTTTATTGTAGACGTTTCGCCCTCCAGTAGCTTTATCAATACAAATTCCAGGACATAACTGGAAGACAGTAGAACTATTTACAAAAGATGAGGTAATCAGTACATAGTTCTACTGTCTTCCAATTATGTCCTAGAATCTGTATTGATAAAGCCACTGGAGGGCGAAACGTCTACAATAAAGATATCCAGATGTTGCACATGTGTCTTAACTTTCATATTGTCGGTATTTTATACCTTTCTTGCACAACTTGTCAGACACTGCAGCATCATGGAATCTAGGTTCAGAGGACATCTAGAAGACCTTCTTCACGGCTACTACAACTAACCCATCCCTTCGGGTAGGACCTACTTCCCCTGGGGAATCCCGCCTACCAGTGACCATGCCCTCGTCTGCTACACGTCCCTATCCACTGACACCTATATAACCGCCAGTCTTCTTGCCAAAACGCCACAATTCCAAGTAACCACCAAGCCATTATGAAATGACCAATCAACGTTGAGCCCCTCCCTTGTCGCCTGCAGCCACCAATCACCATGAAGCAGAAATCTTCCATCCAGCAAGTTGCAGTCAGCTCCTACAGAGTTCCTGTTGTCTACATCGTTTTTCGTCATCGTCATTCAGGCTTAGCAGTTGGGTTTAGTCCTGACTCTTCTCTCTTCGACTCAAGACATTCCTCTCACCGTCTATTCTTCGCACTGTCCCCACTCGCCCCTCGCGGGTACTTACCTGCGAGTCCTATCGTATCGTATCGTTTGCTCCAGACTCTCCACCACCACGATGCTGTCAACACTAACTCCAGGGCTGAGGGACTGATTACCTCATCTTTTGTATATAGTTCTGTCTTCTAATTATGTCCTAGAATCTGTATTAATAAAGCCACTGGAGGGCGAAACGTCTACAATAAAGATATCCAGATGTTTCACATGTGTTTTAACTTTTATCAAGACTGTGGTTCAGTTCCTTCCAACTCCAAGCCTCAGGGACTGATTACTTCAATTGTTTTATATCGTTGTCGCTTTATGTCCTTGTAATGTACTGATGAAGCCACCGGAGGGCGAAACGTCTACAAATGAAGACACCCAGACGTTGCACATGTGTCAAATTCTTCACCTTGTCGGTACTACTGTATACCACTGATGTAGATAGTAATACTTATGGTAGTAGTAGTAGTAATATTGTTGGTAGTGGTAGTAGTAATGTTGTTGGTAGTGGTAGTAGTAATGTTGTTGGTAGTGGTAGTAGTAATGTTGTTGGTAGTGGTAGTAGTAATGTTGGTAGTGGTAGTAGTAGTAATGTTGGTAGTGGTAGTAGTAGTAATGTTGGTAGTGGTAGTAGTAGTAATGTTGGTAGTGGTAGTAGTAGTAATGTTGGTAGTGGTAGTAGTAATGTTGGTAGTGGTAGTAGTAATGTTGGTAGTGGTAGTAGTAATGTTGGTAGTGGTAGTAGTAATGTTGTTGGTAGTGGTAGTAGTAATGTTGTTGGTAGTGGTAGTAGTAATGTTGTTGGTAGTGGTAGTAGTAATGTTGTTGGTAGTGGTAGTAGTAATGTTGTTGGTAGTGGTAGTAGTAATGTTGTTGGTAGTGGTAGTAGTAATGTTGTTGGTAGTGGTAGTAGTAATGTTGTTGGTAGTGGTAGTAGTAATGTTGTTGGTAGTGGTAGTAGTAATGTTGTTGGTAGTGGTAGTAGTAATGTTGTTGGTAGTGGTAGTAGTAATGTTGTTGGTAGTGGTAGTAGTAATGTTGTTGGTAGTGGTAGTAGTAATGTTGTTGGTAGTGGTAGTAGTAATAGTGTTAGTAGTAATAGTAATATTGTTGGTAGTAATAGTAATATTGTTGGTAGTAATAGCGTTAGTAGTAATAGTAATGTTGTTGGTAGTAATAGTAGTAGTAATATTGCTGGTAGTAGCAATAGTGGTAGTAATCTTGGTGGTAGTAATATTAATATTGCTGGTAGTAGTAATAGTGGTAGTAATCTTGGTGGTAGTAATATTGCTGGTAGTAGCAATAGTGGTAGTAATCTTGGTGGTAGTAATATTAATATTGCTGGTAGTAGTAATAGTGGTAGTAATCTTGGTGGTAGTAATATTGCTGGTAGTAGCAATAGTGGTAGTAATCTTGGTGGTAGTAATATTAATATTGCTGGTAGTAGCAATAGTGGTAGTAATCTTGGTGGTAGTAATATTGCTGGTAGCAGCAATAGTGGTAGTAATCTTGGTGGTAGTAATATTGCTGGTAGCAGCAATAGTGGTAGTAATCTTGGTGGTAGTAATATTGCTGGTAGTAGCAATAGTGGTAGTAATCTTGGTGGTAGTAATATTAATATTGCTGGTAGTAGCAATAGTGGTAGTAATCTTGGTGGTAGTAATATTGCTGGTAGTAGCAATAGTGGTAGTAATCTTGGTGGTAGTAATATTGCTGGTAGTAGCAATAGTGGTAGTAATCTTGGTGGTAGTAATATTGCTGGTAGTAGCAATAGTGGTAGTAATCTTGGTGGTAGTAATATTAATATTGCTGGTAGTAGCAATAGTGGTAGTAATCTTGGTGGTAGTAATATTAATATTGCTGGTAGTAGCAATAGTGGTAGTAATCTTGGTGGTAGTAATATTGCTGGTAATAGCAATAGTGGTAGTAATCTTGGTGGTAGTAATATTAATATTGCTGGTAGTAGCAATAGTGGTAGTAATCTTGGTGGTAGTAATATTGCTGGTAATAGCAATAGTGGTAGTAATCTTGGTGGTAGTAATATTAATATTGCTGGTAGTAGCAATAGTGGTAGTAATCTTGGTGGTAGTAATATTAATATTGCTGGTAGTAGCTATAGTGGTAGTAATCTTGGTGGTAGTAATATTAATATTGCTGGTAGTAGCAATAGTGGTAGTAATTTTGGTGGTAGTAATATTGCTGGTAGCAGCAATAGTGGTAGTAATCTTGGTGGTAGTAATATTGCTGGTAGTAGCAATAGTGGTAGTAATCTTGGTGGCAGTAATATTGCTGGTAGTAGCAATAGTGGTAGTAATCTTGGTGGTAGTAATATTGCTGGTAGTAGCAACAGTGGTAGTAATCTTGGTGGTAGCAATATTGCTGGTAGCAGCAATAGTGGTAGTAATCTTGGTGGTAGTAATATTGCTGGTAATAGCAATAGTGGTAGTAATCTTGGTGGTAGTAATATTGCTGGTAGCAGCAATAGTGGTAGTAATCTTGGTGGTAGTAATATTGCTGGTAGTAGCAATAGTGGTAGTAATCTTGGTGGTAGTAATATTGCTGGTAGTAGCAATAGTGGTAGTAATCTTGGTGGTAGTAATATTGCTGGTAGCAGCAATAGTGGTAGTAATCTTGGTGGTAGTAATATTGCTGGTAGTAGCAATAGTGGTAGTAATCTTGGTGGTAGTAATATTAATATTGCTGGTAGTAGCAATAGTGGTAGTAATCTTGGTGGTAGTAATATTGCTGGTAGCAGCAATAGTGGTAGTAATCTTGGTGGTAGTAATATTGCTGGTAGCAGCAATAGTGGTAGTAATCTTGGTGGTAGTAATATTGCTGGTAGCAGCAATAGTGGTAGTAATCTTGGTGGTAGTAGTTGCATGTACTTCATATGATATAACTGTCTGTATTCCGAGTTGGAAATACTCATTAATGACCATATCCACTAATCTTAAAAAATGTATTCTTATGGAGTGGATAGATGGATGTACGTGTTAAGGAGGAATGTTGGAGGAATGTTGTAGGAGTGATGGAGGGGCGTGTTTGATGCAAGCAGAAGAAATCCAAAACACGAAGCAGAGGGAGAGTACAGCCTTCAGGAGAGCTGAAGAAATATTGGAGGTATGCAAAAGTTCTGACTGAGATAAGGGCTGTTGGAGAAGTAATGGAGAAGTGTTGGAGGAGTGATGTAGGAGTGATGGAGGTATGTTAAACCTTTCCAGTGACCTTCCATGAGTGGTTTATCAGGGTTTAAACTTCCCCTCGGTGGTTTATAGGTAGCAGAGAGAGATTTGCCACGCATACCACTGTTAGTACAAGGGAATGAGGTGTTAGACACATGGTGGTTTCTTCAGTTCAGTACAGAAATGATATACGAAGAGAGTGGAAGATAAGGTAATCAGTCCCTCTGCCTTGCAGAACTGTACACAAAAGACAGTGAGAAAGAGGTAATCAGTCCCCAAGCCCAGATAAAGGTGTTGAAACTGTAGACCTCAGAAGACGAGGTAATCAGTCCCTAAGTCAAGACGGTGTTGAAAATGAAGACAGTAAAAGTCTAAGCAATCAGTCCCTCAGCCTAGTGCTGACCACCTAAGTCTTGATGAGTCTGGTTGTAAAGTCTTCCAGACGTTCCCTCAAGACTTCTTCAGTCTGTTGTACTAAGAACATAAGGAGGAGCACTGCAGCAGGCCTACTGGCCCATACCGAACAAAATCAATAAAAGTCTTTTAATACCCATTACTGGCAGGTATTTTAATAAAGAACAATGTATACTTTATAACACTTTATCGAAAAGACTTTATAAAGTGCCTGGTGAACGAAAGTTTTAATATACTTTATAAAACTTTACCGAAAAGACTTTATAAAGTGCCTGGTGAACGAAAGTTTTAATATACTTTATAACACTTTACCGAAAAGACTTTATAAAGTGCCTGGTGAACGAAAGTTTTAATATACTTTATAACACTTTACCGAAAAGACTTTATAAAGTGCCTGGTGAACGAAAGTTTTAATATACTTTATAACACTTTACCGAAAAGACTTTATAAAGTGCCTGGTGAACGAAAGTTTTAATATACTTTATAACACTTTATCGAAAAGACTTTATAAAGTGCCTGGTGAACGAAAGTTTTAATAAAAGGCAGTAAATAGTACATTGTGTTTGGTATATACGAAGCCTTTTAAAAGGGGAAATGCAGCTGAGGTGCAGAAAAAAGTGACAAGGGGTTTGGAAAAGGGTGAGGGAAGACACGAAGAGAAGAAAGAGGGAAGGGGATGAACAAGAAGGGAGACAGGGTTCAAAATTCCCCTTACTGATCCAACACGAAGCCAGTAACACTGCCCTTCCCTCGTCCCTTCATCTCTCCCCAAAGTCTCCCTTCATCTCTCCCCAAAGTCTCCCTTCATCTCTTCCCAAAGTCTCCCTTCATCTCTTCCCAAAGTCTCCCTTCATCTCTTCCCAAAGTCTCCCTTCATCTCTCCCCGCTAGACCTCATACTCGCCTAAACCTCATACTCATCCAGACCACATACTCAGCCAGATCTCACACAGGAAATAAGAGAAGGGATGAAGGGACGGATTGTGACAGGACGCCTTAGTCTCCCTTCATCTCTTCCCAAAGTCTCCCTTCATCTCTTCTCAAAGTCTCCCTTCATCTCTCCCCAAAGCCTCCCTTCATCTCTCCCCAAAGCCTCCCTTCATCTCTCCCCAAAGCCTCCCTTCATCTCTCCCCAAAGCCTCCCTTCATCTCTCCCCAAAGCCTCCCTTCATCTCTCCCCAAAGCCTCCCTTCATCTCTCCCCAAAGCCTCCCTTCATCTCTCCCCAAAGCCTCCCTTCATCTCTCCCCAAAGCCTCCCTTCATCTCTCCCCAAAGCCATCCCCCCTCCTTTCCACCCTTCTCTACCCTTCACGTCAGCTGCAGAAGACCCCCTTCTATTGTGGTCCCATTCGCTCTATTGCCTCAAGTCTTCATTGTCCATCGTGTCACCTGTATTGAGATCGCGTCACACACAGTCAAAAAAAAAAACCATCTGTCAGAACTGTCAAAAGCACTTGACTGCGTCCCACTATAATGGATTGTTTTGACAGCGTCCTGGTTTTAGGACACCCAAAGTCTTTCTTTAAATAATAATGATACTAATAATAATAATAAATTTGATTCTTGTTCGCTAATAGAGTCCGACTTCCAGCCTCCCCCTCCCCTCCCTCTCTCTCTCTCTCTCTCTCTCTCTCTCTCTCTCTCTCTCTCTCTCTCTCTCTCACTGTACTGAGCTTTACTCATCGGAGAATTAAGCGGAGGTGGAAGAGAAAGAAGACAAAGTAAAGAGAAGAACAATATTTTCTTCGTATATCTTGTTTACTTCAAGATAACTCAAGATAACAAAAGTCACTCATTTTCTTCACGAGTCTTTTAAAATCTTTATTTCCGCCAGAGCTCCTTTGCTACGTGTTCCAGGGTTCCATTCTATAAGTTCCCTAACACGGTGTTACCTGGTGTGGTGTGCTGTTCCAGATAGCAGAGCTGGAAGGGTAAGCTAATTCCTCGGTATCCTACGCGTTCCAGACAGCTTACCCTTCTAGCTCTGCTAATTCCTCGGTATCCTACGCGTTTCAGACAGCTTACCCTTCCAGCTCCGCTAATTCCTCGGTATCCTACGCGTTCCAGACAGCTTACCCTTCTAGCTCTGCTAATTCCTCGGTATCCTACGCGTTCCAGACAGCTTACCCTTCCAGCTCCGCTAATTCCTCGGTATCCTACGCGTTCCAGACAGCTTACCCTTCTAGCTCTGCTAATTCCTCGGTATCCTACGCGTTCCAGACAGCTTACCCTTCCAGCTCCGCTAATTCCTCGGTATCCTACGCGTTCCAGACAGCTTACCCTTCCAGCTCTGCTAATTCCTCACTGTCCTACGTGTTCCAGACAGCTTACCCTTCCACTTCTGCTAATTCCTCGGTGTCCTACGTGTTCCAGACAGCTTACCTTTCCAGCTCTGCTAATTCCTCGGTGTTCTACGTGTTCCACACAGCTTACCCTTCCAGCTCTGCTAATTCCTCAGTGTCCTACGTGTTCCAGACAGCTTACCCTTCCAGCTCTGCTAATTCCTCGGTGTCCTACGTGTTCCAGACAGCTTACCCTTCCAGCTCTGCTAGAGTTCCTTAACTCAGTGCTCCTTGCAGGTCATTCTTCAAGCCTGTGCTCGACGTGCCCCGTAACACCAACCTCTGCTCCTTGCTGGCAAATCTCTCTCTAAGATCAATCTGCCTGCTGGTGTAAAAAATTGCCGGGATTACCAAGGATTTTCGTTCCTTTTCCTGGATCTCTAAGCTCTGAACACCGATACATTTTCCTTGATAAAGAAAGTAGAAGATTTCAAGCGGAAACAGAGACGAGACAGAGACTCTGGAAATTCTGAAATTTCTAAATAAGAAACGTGACGAAGAAAATTAAAAGTGAATTTGGTAGTTTGCGTTCAGAAGACAATTTCGTTAGTAAGGTCTTCGTTTTAATTGGTAAGTTGAGGGTGACGACTTTGCCAATCAGTGGCCAGGACGTTGTTAATGGAAGATGTTCTACCAGTCAGGGGCGTTATCAGTTCATTTAGTGTAACTGTATTTGTGTGTACCTGAACCTATATACACTTAGTAGTACTGATGATTACAGTCTCCATCACACACACACACACAGGACCCTCGTCAGTACTCACACCTTCACACACACACACACAGGACCCTCGTCAATACTCACACCTTCACACACACACACAGGACCCTCGTCAGTACTCACACCTTCACACACACACACACACACACACACACACACCTCGTCAGTACTCACACATCTCCACTCCTTGTGCAATCTCTCTCCTCTACTCCCTTTATCCGAGCTATGTTTGTGCCTCACGTTTCTCCAGTATCTGTAATAGTTATCTTTCCTCAGGCTAGCAGGGATCACGAGCCAGCAGAGTGTGTGTCGTGTTCCAGGATACGAAATGGTGCAGGATTTGTTCCAGGGATGCAAACACGTCATTTGTTCAATTTATTGCGAGAGAATCACTTGTGTACTGTCAGAAAGAGGTCGTGGAAAAAAGACACACTTTTATATATATATATATATATATATATATATATATATATATATATATATATATATATATATATATATATATATATATATTCGTTAAATGTTCATACACTAGGTAATTAAAGCACACACATCCTTCCTAATGAGGTATTGAAGACGGCAAATGTAGTCTCCGTTTTTAAGAAGTGTGATAGACACGAGACACTAAACTACAGACCAGTGTCACTGATGTGTATAGTATGCAGAGTCATGGAGAAGATTATCAGGAGGAGAGTGGTGGAACACCTGGAACGGAACAAGATTATAAACGACAATAAGCACGGATTCATGAAAGGGAAATCCTGTGTCACAAACCTACTGGAGTTTTATGACAAGGTAACAGAAGACACGAGAGAGAGGGGTGGGTTGATTGTATTTTCTTGGACTGCAGGAAGGCCTTCGACACAGTTCCTCACAAGAGATTAGTGCAGAAGCTAGAGAATCAGGCGCGTATAACAGGAAGGGCACAGTGGATCAGAGAATACCGAACAGGGAGGCAACAATGAGTCATGGTACGTGATGAGGTATCACAGTGGGCACCTGTGACGAGCGGGGTATACATGTATGTGAATGACATGATGGAAGGGATAGACTCAGAAGTGTCCCTGTTTGCAGATGATGTGAAGTTAATGAGGAGAATAAATCAGATGAGGATCAGGCAGGACTTCAAGGAGACCTGGACAGACTGGACACTTGGTCCAGCAACTGGCTTCTCGAATTTAACCCTGCCAAATGTAAAGTTACGAAGATCGGAGAAGGGCAAAGAAGACCGCAGACAGAGTATAGGCTAGGTAGCCAAAGACTGCAAACCTCACTCAAGGAGAAAGATCTTGGTGTGACCATAACACCGAGCACGTCTCAGGAAGCACACATCAACCAGATAACTGCTGCAGGATATGGGCGCCTGGCAAACTTGAGAACAGCGTTCCGATACCTCAGTAAGGAATCGTTCAAGACACTGTACACTGTGTACGTCAGACCCATACTGGAGTACGCAGCCCCAGTTTGGAACCCACACCGGGTCAAGCACGTCAAGAAATTAGAGAAAGTACAAAGGTTTGCAACAAGGTTAGTTCCGGAGCTAAGGGGAATGTCCTACGAAGAAAGGTTAAGGGAAATCAGCCTGACGATTAGAGGATACATGATAACGACACACAAAATACTGCGAGGAATTGACAAGGTGAACAGAGACAGGATGATCCAGAGATGGGACACAGAAACAAAGGGTCACAACTGGAAGCTGAAGACTCAGATAAATCAAAGGGATGTTAGGAAGTATTTCTTCAGTCACAGAGTTGTCAGGAAGTGGAATAGTCTGGCAAGTGATGCAGTGGAGGCAGGAACCATACACAGTTTTAAGACGAGGTATGATAAAGCTCATGGAGCAGGGAGAGGACCTACTAGCGATCAGTGAAGAGGCGGGGCCAGGAGCTAAGACTCGACCCCTGCTTCCACAAACAGGTGAACACACACACGAGACTAGCGGTGTTCGATACAGCGTGAGACAGCAATATTGGACAGCCGGGGGAATGCAAAGTTGTTGCACAGACAACAACAGCTGTACCAAGAACAACAACAGCCGCAACAGGAACATTAGTAGCAGAAATAACAGCAGTTGTAAGGAGCAACAACAGCCGCAACAGGAACATTAGTAGCAGAAATAACAGCAGCTGTAAGGAGCAACAACAGCCGCAACAGGAACATTAGTAGCAGAAATAACAGCAGTTGTAAGGAGCAACAACAGCCGCAACAGGAACATTAGTAGCAGAAATAACAGCAACTGTAAGGAGCAACAACAGCCGCAACAGGAACATTAGTAGCAGAAATAACAGCAACTGTAAGGAGCAACAACAGCCGCAACAGGAACATTAGTAGCAGAAATAACAGCAGCTGTAAGGAGCAACAACAGCCGCAACAGGAACATTAGTAGCAGAAATAACAGCAGCTGTAAGGAGCAACAACAGCCGCAACAGGAACATGAGAAAAAATAACAGCAGCTTTAAACAACAGTAATATGAACAGGAACAAACAGCAAGAGAAAGAACAGCAGCAGCAGTTGCAAACAGGAACATAAACAGGAAGAAAAACAACAGTAACAGCACCTGCAACGAACAGGAACCAGCAAGAAAAAAAGTTGCAAACAGCAACAGCAATTGCAAACAGCAACAACAGCTGCAAACAGCAACAGCAATTGCAAACAGCAACAGCAATTACAAACAGCAACAACAGTTGCAAACAGCAACAGCAATTGCAAACAGCAACAACAGTTACAAACAGCAACAGCAATTGCAAACAGCAACAGCAATTGCAAACAGCAACAACCGTTGCAAACAGCAACAGTTGCAAACAGCAACAACCGTTGCAAACAGCAACAACAGTTGCAAACAGCAACAGAACGAGCCGAGGTCTCCCGATAATCAATGGTCGCATGCCCTCACTTGCATTGCAGTTTCCAGGCCATTATACAATGGTCACCCCTTAGACCATGTTGTACTTGCCATTAATGGTCACCCCTTAGACCATGTTGTACTTGCCATTAATGGTCACCCCTTAGACCATGTTGTACTTGCCATTAATGGTCACCCCTTAGACCATGTTGCACTTGCCATCAATGGTCACCCTTTAGACAAACAATCCTGTACTTGCCATTAATGGTCACCCCTTACACCATCAGAGAGAGATCTACACCATTTACAGCCAGAATGAAAAGACAGACAGATACACAGATACACACACACACACACACACACACACACACACACACACACACACACACACACACACACACAGGATCCATACATAGCTTTAAGCAGAGGTATGATAAAGCTCATGGCTCAGGGAGAGTGACCTAGTAGCGATCAGTGAAGAGGCGGGGCCAGGAGCTCGGACTCGACCCCCGCAACCTCAACTAGGTGAGTACAACTAGGTGAGTACACACACACACACACACACACACACAACGTAGTGGAGGCAGGAACCGTACATAGTTTTAAGACGAGGTATGATAAAGCTCATGGAGCAGGGAGAGAGAAGACCTATTAGCGATCAGTAAAGAGGTGGGGGCCAGGAGCTGTGAATCGACCCCTGCAACCACACATGGGCAAGTACACGTGCGAGTGGGCAACGTGAGTGTGTGGTAAGAGTGCTAAGCTGTAGTACCAGCAGACATTAACACACTTGCTTATATGTTTGTCAAATAAAGATTCCAGATAATAAACGTACGTACGTAAATGTGTGTGTGTGTGTGTGTGTGTGTGTGTGTGTGTGTGTGTGTGTGTGTGTGTGTGTGTGTGTGTGTGTGTGTGTGTGTGTGTACGTGTGTGTCCAGATGGCAGGTTAAACGGACTCTGAATGCGTACAGAGTACGTAAACTCAGCTTGTCCACAATGCTCCGAGCACTCCGCTCGCAGGCTTATTGGACCTCTATTACTCCGCTCGCATTCTCAATCAGATGGTGTGTGTGTGTGTGTGTGTGTGTGTGTGTGTGTGTGGAGAGAGGGAGACAGGGAGAGAGAGAGAGAGAGAGAGAGAGAGAGAGAGAGAGAGTACAGAAGCCATTACTCAATATCATCACAGGGCAAAACATCGCCCCCAGTAAACTCTCTACCCTCAAAACGTTTCTCTCTCATCTTCCCCTCAACAACGTCCCAATAAAACAAAATTCCACCCACAAGCCTTAAATTTCCAACCATAATCACAGTCCAAGTTTGAGGGACTGATTATATTCATTGCACTACTACACCTGCTGCCTCCGTATCTGACTGAAGAAGCCTACTGTGTGGGCGAAACGTTTCAACAAAGACATGCAACTCTTGTACTTGTCTTAATAATCAACTTGTTCGTATATCAGGCCAATTTCAACGGAATCCCGATAAAATAGCGATTGATTCGACACCCCTGCCCCTGTTGTTCGGCACCCCTGCCTCTGTTGTTCGGCACCCCTGCCTCTGTTGTTCGGCACCCCTGCCTCTGTTGTTCGGCACCCCTGCCTCTGTTGTTCGGCACCCCTGCCTCTGTTGTTCGGCACCCCTGCCTCTGTTGTTCGGCACCCCTGAATCTGTTGTTCGACACCCCTGAATCTGTTGTTCGGCACCCCTGCCTCTGTTGTTCGGCACCCCTGCCTCTGTTGTTCGACACCCCTGCCTCTGTTGTTCGACACCCCTGCCTCTGTTGTTCGGCACCCCTGCCTCTGTTGTTCGGCACCCCTGCCTCTGTTGTTCGGCACCCCTGCCTCTGTTGTTCGGCACCCCTGCCTCTGTTGTTCGGCACCCCTGCCTCTGTTGTTCGGCACCCCTGCCTCTGTTGTTCGGCACCCCTGCCTCTGTTGTTCGGCACCCCTGCCTCTGTTGTTCGACACCCCTGCCTCTGTTGTTCGACACCCCTGCCTCTGTTGTTCGACACCCCTGCCTCTGTTGTTCGACACCCCTGCCTCTGTTGTTCGACACCCCTGCCTCTGTTGTTCGGCACCCCTGACTCTGTTGTTCGGCACCCCTGACTCTGTTGTTCGGCACCCCTGACTCTGTTGCTAGGCACCCCTGCCTCTGTTGTTCGGCACCCCTGCCTCTGTTGTTCGGCACCCCTGCCTCTGTTGTTTGGCACCCCTGCCTCTGTTGTTCGACACTCCTGCCTCTGTTGTTCGACACTCGTGACTCTGTTGTTCGACACTCGTGACTCTGTTGTTCGGCACCCCTGACTCTGTTGCTAGGCACCCCTGCCTCTGTTGTTCGGCACCCCTGCCTCTGTTGTTCGACACTCCTGCCTCTGTTGTTCGGCACCCCTGCCTCTGTTGTTCGACACTCCTGCCTCTGTTGTTCGACACTCCTGCCTCTGTTGTTCGGCACCCCTGCCTCTGTTGTTCGGCACCCCTGCCTCTGTTGTTCGGCACCCCTGCCTCTGTTGTTCGGCACTCCTGCCTCTGTTGTTCAGCACTCCTGCCTCTGTTGTTCGACACCCCTGCCTCTGTTGTTCGACACCCCTGCCTCTGTTGTTCGACACCCCTGCCTCTGTTGTTCGACACCCCTGCCTCTGTTGTTCGACACCCCTGCCTCTGTTGTTCGACACCCCTGCCTCTGTTGTTCAGCACTCCTGCCTCTGTTGTTCAGCACTCCTGCCTCTGTTGTTCGACACTCCTGCCTCTGTTGTTCAGCACTCCTGCCTCTGTTGTTCGACACCCCTGCCTCTGTTGTTCAGCACTCCTGCCTCTGTTGTTCAGCACTCCTGCCTCTGTTGTTCGACACCCCTGCCTCTGTTGTTCGACACCCCTGCCTCTGTTGTTCGACACCCCTGCCTCTGTTGTTCGACACCCCTGCCTCTGTTGTTCAGCACTCCTGCCTCTGTTGTTCAGCACTCCTGCCTCTGTTGTTCGGCACTCCTGCCTCTGTTGTTCAGCACTCCTGCCTCTGTTGTTCGACACCCCTGCCTCTGTTGTTCGACACCCCTGCCTCTGTTGTTCGACACCCCTGCCTCTGTTGTTCGGCACCCCTGCCTCTGTTGTTCGGCACCCCTGCCTCTGTTGTTCGGCACTCCTGCCTCTGTTGTTCAGCACTCCTGCCTCTGTTGTTCGACACCCCTGCCTCTGTTGTTCGACACCCCTGCCTCTGTTGTTCGACACCCCTGCCTCTGTTGTTCGACACCCCTGCCTCTGTTGTTCGACACCCCTGCCTCTGTTGTTCGGCACTCCTGCCTCTGTTGTTCAGCACTCCTGCCTCTGTTGTTCAACACCCCTGCCTCTGTTGTTCAGCACTCCTGCCTCTGTTGTTCGACACCCCTGCCTCTGTTGTTCGACACCCCTGCCTCTGTTGTTCAGCACTCCTGCCTCTGTTGTTCGACACCCCTGCCTCTGTTGTTCGGCACTCCTGCCTCTGTTGTTCAGCACTCCTGCCTCTGTTGTTCGACACCCCTGCCTCTGTTGTTCGACACCCCTGCCTCTGTTGTTCAGCACTCCTGCCTCTGTTGTTCGACACCCCTGCCTCTGTTGTTCGACACCCCTGCCTCTGTTGTTCGACACCCCTGCCTCTGTTGTTCGACACCCCTGCCTCTGTTGTTCGACACCCCTGCCTCTGTTGTTCGACACCCCTGCCTCTGTTGTTCGACACCCCTGCCTCTGCCGTTCGACACTCACACCTCTGTGGTTGGCCACTCACACCTCTGTGGTTGACCACTCACACCTCTGTGGTTGGCCACTCACACCTCTGTGGTTGACCACTCACACCTCTGTGGTTGACCACTCACACCTCTGTGGCTGACCACTCACACCTCTGTGGTTGACCACTCTCACCTCTGTGGTTGACCACTCACACCTCTGTGGTTAACCACTCACGCCTATGTCGTTGGCTACTCACACCTCTGTGGTCCGCCACTCACACCTCTGTGGCTCGCCACTCACACCTCTGTGGCTCGCCACTCACACCTCTGTGGCTCGCCACTCACACCTCTGTGGCTCGCCACTCACGCCTCTGTGGCTCGTCACTCACGCCTCTGTGGCTCGTCACTCACGCCTCTGTGGCTCGTCACTCACGCCTCTGTGGCTCGCCACTCACGCCTCTGTGGCTCGCCACTCACGCCTCTGTGGCTCGCCACTCACGCCTCCGTGACTCGCCACTCACGCCTCTGTGGCTCGCCACTCACGCCTCTGTGGCTCGCCACTCACACCTCTGTGGCTCGCCACTCACACCTCTGTGGCTCGCCACTCACGCCTCTGTGGCTCGCCACTCACGCCTCCGTGACTCGCCACTCACGCCTCTGTGGCTCGCCACTCACGCCTCTGTGGCTCGCCACTCACGCCTCTGTGGCTCGCCACTCACGCCTCTGTGGCTCGCCACTCACGCCTCCGTGACTCGCCACTCACGCCTCTGTGGCTCGCCACTCACGCCTCTGTGGCTCGCCACTCACGCCTCTGTGGCTCGCCACTCACACCTCTGTGGCTCGCCACTCACACCTCTGTGGCTCGCCACTCACACCTCTGTGGCTCGCCACTCACACCTCTGTGGCTCGCCACTCACGCCTCCGTGACTCGCCACTTTTAATGAAAAAGACCCCCCTGAGGCCCCAGGAAAAACCTACGAAGACAGGACAAACTTCCCTCATATAAATGAAACACAATTAGTCTTCCTCGCTGTATGCAAATTAAGTAAGACTTATCCAAAATAATGACTTATCCGCAAACCCTTTTTTTCCCGTCCGTAATATCCTAATTAGAATGGATCTCTGCGTTAATGGGGTAATTACAAAGCGAGTTATGACTGGTCTGGACCAAAGACCATCGTTCATTTGCAAGAAGCAATCGTAAACCGAAGCATTCGTAGACCGAAACAATCGTAAACCGAAGCATTCGTAGACCGAAACAATCGTAGACCGAAGGTAATTAAATAGGACAAAAGTACTCTGTTTATTTTGTAAACGTTTCACTCTGTGTTGAGCTTTATGTTTCACTCTGTGTTGAGCTTTATGTTTCACTCTGTGTTGAGCTTTATGTTTCACTCTGTGTTGAGCTTTATGTTTCACTCTGTGTTGAGCTTTATGTTTCACTCTGTGTTGAGCTTTATGTTTCACTCTGTGTTGAGCTTTATGTTTCACTCTGTGTTGAGCTTTATGTGTCACTCTGTGTTGAGCTTTATGTGTCACTCTGTGTTGAGCTTTATGTTTCACTCTGTGTTGAGCTTTATGTTTCACTCTGTGTTGAGCTTTATGTTTCACTCTGTGTTGAGCTTTATGTTTCACTCTGTGTTGAGCTTTATGTTTCACTCTGTGTTGAGCTTTATGTTTCACTCTGTGTTGAGCTTTATGTTTCACTCTGTGTTGAGCTTTATGTTTCACTCTGTGTTGAGCTTTATGTTTCACTCTGTGTTGAGCTTTATGTTTCACTCTGTGTTGAGCTTTATGTTTCACTGTGTGTTGAGCTTTATGTGTCACTCTGTGTTGAGCTTTATGTGTCACTCTGTGTTGAGCTTTATGTTTCACTCTGTGTTGAGCTTTATGTTTCACTCTGTGTTGAGCTTTATGTTTCACTCTGTGTTCAGCTTTATGTTTCACTCTGTGTTGAGCTTTATGTGTCACTCTGTGTTGAGCTTTATGTGTCACTCTGTGTTGAGCTTTATGTTTCACTCTGTGTTCAGCTTTATGTTTCACTCTGTGTTCAGCTTTATGTTTCACTCTGTGTTGATCTTTATGTTTCACTCTGTGTTGAGCTTTATGTTTCACTCTGTGTTGAGCTTTATGTTTCACTCTGTGTTGAGCTTTATGTTTCACTCTGTGTTGAGCTTTATGTTTCACTCTGTGTTGAGCTTTATGTTTCACTCTGTGTTGAGCTTTATGTTTCACTCTGTGTTGAGCTTTATGTGTCACTCTGTGTTGAGCTTTATGTTTCACTCTGTGTTGAGCTTTATGTGTCACTCTGTGTTGAGCTTTATGTGTCACTCTGTGTTGAGCTTTATGTGTCACTCTGTGTTGAGCTTTATGTTTCACTCTGTGTTGAGCTTTATGTTTCACTCTGTGTTGAGCTTTATGTTTCACTCTGTGTTGAGCTTTATGTTTCACTCTGTGTTCAGCTTTATGTTTCACTCTGTGTTGAGCTTTATGTGTCACTCTGTGTTGAGCTTTATGTGTCACTCTGTGTTGAGCTTTATGTTTCACTCTGTGTTCAGCTTTATGTTTCACTCTGTGTTCAGCTTTATGTTTCACTCTGTGTTGATCTTTATGTTTCACTCTGTGTTGATCTTTATGTTTCACTCTGTGTTGAGCTTTATGTTTCACTCTGTGTTGAGCTTTATGTTTCACTCTGTGTTGAGCTTTATGTTTCACTCTGTGTTGAGCTTTATGTTTCACTCTGTGTTGAGCTTTATGTTTCACTCTGTGTTGAGCTTTATGTTTCACTCTGTGTTGAGCTTTATGTGTCACTCTGTGTTGAGCTTTATGTTTCACTCTGTGTTGAGCTTTATGTGTCACTCTGTGTTGAGCTTTATGTGTCACTCTGTGTTGAGCTTTATGTGTCACTCTGTGTTGAGCTTTATGTTTCACTCTGTGTTGAGCTTTATGTTTCACTCTGTGTTGATCTTTATGTTTCACTCTGTGTTGATCTTTATGTTTCACTCTGTGTTGAGCTTTATGTTTCACTCTGTATTGAGCTTTATGTTTCACTCTGTGTTGAGCTTTATGTTTCACTCTGTGTTGAGCTTTATGTTTCACTCTGTGTTGAGCTTTATGTTTCACTCTGTGTTGAGCTTTATGTTTCACTCTGTGTTGAGCTTTATGTTTCACTCTGTGTTCAGATTTATGTTTCACTCTGTGTTGAGCTTTATGTTTCACTCTGTGTTGAGCTTTATGTTTCACTCTGTGTTGAGCTTTATGTTTCACTCTGTGTTGTATATTTGTTAATAAATTTGGCGTATTTAATAAATTTTGCGTATATATGAATAAATTTTGCCTGGTTGAATTCTGCGTATTTATTAATAAATCTTATTTTTCAATATGTCTTCCATTTCTTTTTAATAAATCTTGCTTATTTCTTAATAAATATTGCGTATGTCTTAATAAATCTTGCTTATTTGGTAATAAATCTTGCTTATTTGGTAATAAATCTTGCTTATTTGGCAATAAATCTTGCTTATTTGGTAATAAATCTTGCTTATTTGGTAATAAATCTTGCTTATTTGGTAATAAATCTTGCTTATTTGGCAATAAATCTTGCTTATTTGGCAATAAATCTTGCTTATTTGGCAATAAATCTTGCTTATTTGGCAATAAATCTTGCTTATTTGGTAATAAATCTTGCTTACAATAAATCTTGCTTATTTGGCAATAAATCTTATTTGGCAATAAATCTTGCTTATTTGGCAATAAATCTTGCTTATTTGGCAATAAATCTTGCTTATTTGGTAATAAATCTTGCTTATTTGGCAATAAATCTTGCTTATTTGGTAATAAATCTTGCTTAGTTGGTAATAAATCTTGCTTATTTGGTAATAAATCTTGCTTATTTGGCAATAAATCTTGCTTATTTGGCAATAAATCTTGCTTATTTGGCAATAAATCTTGCTTATTTGGCAATAAATCTTGCTTATTTGGTAATAAATCTTGCTTACAATAAATCTTGCTTATTTGGCAATAAATCTTATTTGGCAATAAATCTTGCTTATTTGGCAATAAATCTTGCTTATTTGGCAATAAATCTTGCTTATTTGGTAATAAATCTTGCTTATTTGGCAATAAATCTTGCTTATTTGGTAATAAATCTTGCTTAGTTGGTAATAAATCTTGCTTATTTGGTAATAAATCTTGCTTATTTGGTAATAAATCTTGCTTATTTGGCAATAAATCTTGCTTATTTGGTAATAAATCTTGCTTATTTGGTAACAAATCTTGCTTATTTGGTAATCTTGCTTATTTGGTAATCTTGCTTATTTGGTAATCTTGCTTATTTGGTAATAAATCTTGCTTATTTGGCTATAAATCTTATTTGGCAATAAATCTTGCTTATTTGGTAATAAATCTTGCTTATTTGGTAATAAATCTTGCTTATTTGGCAATAAATCTTGCTTATTTGGTAATAAATCTTGCTTATTTGGCAATAAATCTTGCTTATTTGGTAATAAATCTTGCTTATTTGGCAATAAATCTTGCTTATTTGGTAATAAATCTTGCTTATTTGGCAATAAATCTTGCTTATTTGGTAATAAATTTCGTAATAGATTTGTAAATGAAACTGTCATGCCCAGAAATTCCTCCAGTCCTTGGTACGTACGACCCGCTCTCCCTAACTGCAACAAATCACGTACATTTAATGTACGTGATTATTCACAGTGTGTCAAAGTCCTTAGGCGTCCGTTGATTGCATGCTGCGTGCATGCCAGCAAACAGCAACAAGCAACTGGATCATACCACATTACTCGTGTTAGAACTGACGTAATTAAATCTCACGTTTACTTTCCTCTCTCCTTATTCTTCTAATCTCCTTTTCTCTCTCCATATTCTTCCTGTTGCTTTTCCATTTATTCTCTTCTACTGACTTGTTCTTAATTATATATTAAAATACAAATTTTGAGTGACTATAGCATCCAATCCTCTAAGAGGGGATTAAAACACTTAAATTTGAGCGACTATAGCATCCAATCTTCTAAGAGGGGATTAAAACACTTAAATTTGAGTGACTATAGCATCCAATCCTCTAAGAGGGGATTAAAACACTTAAATTTGAGCGACTATAGCATCCAATCCTCTAAGAGGGGATTAAAACACTTAAATTTGAGCGACTATAGCATCCAATCCTCTAAGAGGGGATTAAAACACTTAAATTTGAGCGACTATAGCATCCAATCCTCTAAGAGGGGATTAAAACACTTAAATTTGAGCGACTATAGCATCCAATCCTCTAAGAGGGGATTAAAACACTTAAATTTGAGCGACTATAGCATCCAATCCTCTAAGAGGGGATTAAAACACTTAAATTTGAGCGACTATAGCATCCAATCCTCTAAGAGGGGATTAAAACACTTAAATTTGAGCGACTATAGCATCCAATCCTCTAAGAGGGGATTAAAACACTTAAATTTGAGCGACTATAGCATCCAATCCTCTAAGAGGGGATTAAAACACTTAAATTTGAGCGACTATAGCATCCAATCCTCTAAGAGGGGATTAAAACACTTAAATTTGAGCGACTATAGCATCCAATCCTCTAAGAGGGGATTAAAACACTTAAATTTGTGTTACTGTAGTATCCAACCCGCTGCGAGGGGGGAACACTGCAATACATATATGGGGAAGCGCTAAATCCGCCAGGGCCATACAGCCGGCGGGAAATGGGAGGTAATAAGATTTTATCCAAGGTTACCTCCACTATAAGGAATCAAAAACCCTTTACAACATCAAGGGACGCTAGCCTTGAAGAATCGAGAGCAGCATCCAACCCTCTCCTCCTCAAGTGTAGACTTGAGAAATTGGAAAATGATTGGAAGATCCTGAAGTTCGTCAGATATACATCCTTGAGGTAACAAGGTTAGGCTGGTGCTTCTCCATATCAAGAAGGACGTGCTGCATTCATGTTGGCGTCTCTCCTTCCGTGGAATTAGAGCTTAATTCCTTGTAGATGAATGGTTCAGAGTACCGACATGTTGTTGAATTAGACACATGTGCAACTCTCGGGTATCTTTATTGAGGAAACGTTTCGCCAAACAGTGGCTTCATCAGTCCAACCAAAGGAGAAACTTGAAGAACAGGAGGAGAATGAGGTAATCAGTCCCTCAACCTTGAGTCGATGTGGTCAGTCCATCAATCTTGAATAGAATTCTATTCAAGATTGATGGACTGACCACATCGACTCAAGGTTGAGGGACTGATTACCTCATTCTCCTCCTGTTCTTCAAGTTTCTCCTACGTATGGACTGATGAAGCCACTGTGTGGCGAAACGTTTCCTCAATAAAGATACCCAAGAGTTGCACATGTGTCTAATTTATCAGCTTAATTCCTGGTTGGTTAGTTAATTGGGTTACTACACGAGGGTAGTAGGTTAGATAAATACGTAAGACTATTATCAGTGCTAATCAAGGAATAGCACTGATAATAGGGTTGGAGAATATTTTTGCCAGTGGGTTTGGGTTTGAGATAAACCTGCCTAGTATGGGCCAGTAGGCCTGCTGCAGTGTTCCTTATATCACCTGTACACCACCAGTCAAGAATACTTTTATACCTAAAATAGGGATTAAATTCTGTTTATGTACACTGAAAGATGTACACCTTGGGTGTACAGTTCTCGTGCTATCTTACTCTTTAATCAAGGGATCTTACCAGTATCAAGGCAAGACTGAAGAAGTGAGGGACTGACCACCTCAAAACTCCTCTTTCAAGGGTGATGGACTAACGACATCGTGTTTACACCTCTACTGCTACTGCAGACTCCTCTGTACTCGACTGGAAAAGCCTACTGTGTAAGCGAAACGTTTCGGATTAACTGTTGCACATCTGCCTTATCCAGAATGTATAAAACGTAGCGTAGTACACGTGTCTTGGTCTTCAAGACGGGCTAGAACCGGGAGTAAGATTGTGATTCAGGGTGTCAGTCCCGAGTCTTGAAAGTGATTCAGTTCCTGGGAGTATTCCCTAACTTCTAATGTTGTCCTGCCTCAGCTTATTTACAAGTTCCTAAGGTATACTAATGCCTCCTGGAATGCTACCTACAATAGTCAGCTAACACTTAGGTACCTACTTACTGCTAGGTGAACAGTGATAGCAGGTGTAAGGTGAGTAGCACCCAGATACCTACTTACTGCTAGGTGAACAGTGACAACAGGTGTAAGGTGACTAACACCTAGGTACCTACTTACTGCTAGGTGAACAGTGACAGCAGGTGTAGGTGACGAACACTCAGGTACCTACTTACTGCTAGGTGAACAGTGACAACAGGTGTAAGGTGACTAACACCCAGGTACCTACTTACTGCTAGGTGAACAGTGACAACAGGTGTAAGGTGACTAACACCCAGGTACCTACTTACTGCTAGGTGAACAGTGACAACAGGTGTAAGGTGACTAACACCCAGGTACCTACTTACTGCTAGGTGAACAGTGACAACAGGTGTAAGGTGACTAACACCCAGGTACCTACTTACTGCTGGGTGAACAGTGACAACAGGTGTAAGGTGACTAACACCCAGGTACCTACTTACTGCTAGGTGAACAGTGACAACAGGTGTAAGGTGACTAACACCCAGGTACCTACTTACTGCTAGGTGAACAGGGACAACAGGTGTAAGGTGACTAACACCCAGGTACCTACTTACTGCTAGGTGAACAGTGGCAACAGGTGTAAGGTGACTAACACCCAGGTACCTACTTACTGCTAGGTGAACAGTGACAACAGGTGTAAGGTGACTAACACCCAGGTACCTACTTACTGCTAGGTGAACAGTGACAACAGGTGTAAGGTGACTAACACCCAGGTACCTACTTACTGCTAGGTGAACAGTGACAACAGGTGTAAGGTGACTAACACCCAGGTACCTACTTACTGCTAGGTGAACAGTGACAACAGGTGTAAGGTGACTAACACCCAGGTACCTACTTACTGCTGGGTGAACAGGGACAACAGGTATAAGGTAAACACTCCCAACAGCTCCCCCCGTGCCGGGAATCGAGCCAAGAACCCTCACTGAGCTCAACGCGCCACAAACCGAACCACAGAAATGGTAAAGAAAGAAACAACTCAATAAAGAGCGTAAACAAAGCCAGTTTGATAAAAACAGTATAATGCAGATACGAAAATCAAGGAGGTTAACGAAGAGACGAAATAAATAGTGAATAACAGAGGAGGAGAAGGATGATAGGCGAGAACTTAGGAGGTCAAAGGCATTTTTGCAAATGTTTTAGCTAGAGTTGATATTGGAAGATAAAATCAAGGACAGGAACGACCTTTAACTAATAGCAAAGTTTGTAGTTGGTAGTAGTAGTATCATTAGTAATAGTAGTAATAGTAGCAATAGTAATAGTAAGAATAGTAGTAATAATAGCAGTAATAGTAGTAATAATAGTAGTAGTAATAATAGCAGTAATAGTAGTAATAATAGCAGTAATAATAGTAGTAGTAATAATAGCAGTAATAATAGTAATAATAGCAGTAATAATAGTAGTAGTAATAATAGCAGTAATAATAGTAATAATAGCAGTAATAATAGTAGTAGTAATAATAGCAGTAATAATAGTAGTAGTAATAATAGCAGTAATAATAGTAATAATAGCAGTAATAATAGTAGTAGTAATAATAGCAGTAATAATAGTAATAATAGCAGTAATAATAGCAGTAATAATAGTAATAATAGCAGTAATAGTAGTAGTAGTAATAATAGCAGTAATAGTAGTAATAATAGCAGTAATAGTAGTAGTAGTAATAATAGCAGTAATAGTAGTAGTAGTAATAATAGCAGTAATAGTAGTAGTAGTAATAATAGCAGTAATAGTAGTAGTAGTAATAATAGCAGTAATAGTAGTAGTAGTAATAATAGCAGTAATAATAGTAATAATAGCAGTAATAATAGCAGTAATAATAGTAATAATAGCAGTAATAGTAGTAGTAGTAATAATAGCAGTAATAATAGTAATAATAGCAGTAATAATAGTAGTAGTAATAATAGTAATACCAGCGGCAGCAGCAATAATAATAATAATCATTATAATTATCATTATTATTTTTACACTGAGATATAAACCCGTATGGGTGATACATCAGCTGAAGCCAGAGCCGGAAGCAGCGAGCCAGGCAATCGGACGCGACACATTGATCTACAGTTTGCGGTGAGAGACGCCTTGTCTCAACCCTTGCACAATAGCTGCCTAAAACACACACGAACGCGTTCGTACGCGTTTGACGTAACTTCGGCTTCAAGAGCGACGTCGCGTGATCAATCAGGTTATTGATTCGGCGAATCCATTTGGCTTAAGGGAGTTTAGCATTGATTCTGAGGCGATTCTCCTTTGACACAGATTCTGAATTGTGAATGTTTGTAATTTTAAAGGAATTCCTTGTTTGTGGTTGTGTTTGTTTCTGTGTTTGGTTGTGTGTTTGTGGTTGTTTGTGGTTGTTTGTGGTTGTTTGTGGTTGTGTTTGGTTCTGTGTTTGTGGTTGTGTTTGGTTCTGTGTTTGTGGTTGTGTTTGGCTCTGTGTTTGTGGTTGTGTTTGGTTCTGTGTTTGTGGTTGTGTTTGGTTCTGTGTTTGTGGTTGTGTTTGGTTCTGTGTTTGTGGTTGTGTTTGGCTCTGTGTTTGTGGTTGTGTTTGGTTCTGTGTTTGTGGTTGTGTTTGGTTCTGTGTTTGTGATTGTGTTTGGTTCTGTGTTTGTGGTTGTGTTTGGTTCTGTGTTTGGTTCTGTGTTTGTGGTTGTGTTTGGTTCTGTGTTTGGTTCTGTGTTTGGTTCTGTGTTTGGTTCTGTGTTTGTGGTTGTGTTTGGTTCTGTGTTTGGTTCTGTGTTTGGTTCTGTGTTTGGTTCTGTGTTTGTGGTTGTGTTTGGTTCTGTGTTTGGTTCTGTGTTTGGTTCTGTGTTTGGTTCTGTGTTTGGTTCTGTGTTTGTGGTTGTGTTTGTGGTTGTGTTTGGTTCTGTGTTTGGTTCTGTGTTTGGTTCTGTGTTTGTGGTTGTGTTTGTGGTTGTGTTTGGTTCTGTGTTTGGTTCTGTGTTTGGTTCTGTGTTTGTGGTTGTGTTTGTGGTTGTGTTTGGTTCTGTGTTTGGTTCTGTGTTTGGTTCTGTGTTTGGTTCTGTGTTTGTGGTTGTGTTTGTGGTTGTGTTTGGTTCTGTGTTTGGTTCTGTGTTTGTGGTTGTGATTGTGGTTGTGTGGTTGTGCGTGTGTTTATGATTGTTCCGTGATGCTGGTTAAGGGCTCATGATTCAGGGAATTGGAGATGTCGTGGACATGTGACCCTTGATTATTCAGCGATTACCAAGGAGGAAGAGGAAGGAGGAAGAGGAAGGAGGAGGAAGGAGGAGGAGGAAGGAGGAGGAAGGAGGAGGACGGAGGAGGAGGAAGGAGGAGGAAGAAGGAGGAGGAAGGAGGAGGAGGAAGAAGGAGGAAGAAGGAGGAGGAAGGAGGAGGAAGGAGGAGGAGGAAGAAGGAGGAAGAAGGAGGAGGAAGGAGGAGGAAGAAGGAGGAGGAAGGAGGAGGAGGAAGAAGGAGGAAGAAGGAGGAGGAAGGAGGAGGAAGAAGGAGGAGGAAGAAGGAGGAAGAAGGAGGAGGAGGAGGAGAAGATTACTGATATTATCATTATTCTGTTTCAATTATTGTTCTTCCTCTGATATTATTCACCAGAGAAAATAATAAAAATACCAATTATACTGCCAGAGTACAAAACTTTTAACATGCTTCCCTGTCTTATTTACACAGCAAGACCCAACAAACTTACTTAATATGTTTAGCATTATTATTGTGATTATAAAATACATACATATATATATATATATATATATATATATATATATATATATATATATATATATATATATATATATATATATATATATATATATAAAATGTGTGTGTGTGTGTGTGTGTAAGACAACTCTACCTGGACTTCCTACTCATTTCTGCAACATTGCAAGCTCCTGAAGATGCGTTGATTGCAAAACGAAAGGCCTAGAGATATCATTCAACTCCCTCTGTGGTTTTCACACACACAAACACACACACACATACACGCGCACACAAAAAAAACACACAACACACACAAACACACAACACACAAACACACCACAGAGACAGACAGACACACACACAGACACACACACACACACACACACACACACACACACACACACACACACACACACACACACACACTACAGCTGAGACAAGTGTGTTTGAACTCATAAAAAACGCCTATATCACACCTGTGTGTTGAGACCATGCACCTGGGAGTTCCGATACACACCTGTGAGCCAGAGGGAACCTCAATGAACTGATATGGGCACCTGTGTGCTAAGACCAGCCACCTAGGTGTCATGCGCACTTACGTGGTAATAATATACACCTGTGAGATAAGGTACACCGACGAGTCAAGATGTTACACCTAGGAGTAAAGACGTTACACCTACGAGGAAGACGTTGCACCTACGAGGGAAGACGTTACACGTACGAGGGAAGACGTTACACCTACGAGGGAAGACGTTACACCTACGAGGGAAGACGTTACACGTACGAGGGAAGACGTTGCACCTACGAGGGAAGACGTTACACCTACGAGGAAGACGTTGCACCTACGAGGGAAGACGTTACACGTACGAGGGAAGACGTTACACCTACGAGGGAAGACGTTACACCTACGAGGGAAGACGTTACACGTACGAGGGAAGACGTTACACGTACGAGGGAAGACGTTGCACCTACGAGGGAAGACGTTACACCTACGAGGGAAGACGTTGCACCTACGAGGGAAGACGTTACACCTACGAGGGAAGACGTTACACGTACGAGGGAAGACGTTGCACCTACGAGGGAAGACGTTACACCTACGAGGGAAGACGTTACACCTACGAGGGAAGACGTTACACCTACGAGGGAAGACGTTACACCTACGAGGGAAGACGTTGCACCTACGAGGGAAGACGTTACACCTACGAGGGAAGACGTTGCACCTACGAGGGAAGACGTTACACCTACGAGGGAAGACGTTACACGTACGAGGGAAGACGTTGCACCTACGAGGGAAGACGTTACACCTACGAGGGAAGACGTTGCACCTACGAGGGAAGACGTTACACCTACGAGGGAAGACGTTGCACCTACGAGGGAAGACGTTACACCTACGAGGGAAGACGTTGCACCTACGAGGGAAGACGTTACACCTACGAGGGAAGACGTTACACGTACGAGGGAAGACGTTGCACCTACGAGGGAAGACGTTGCACCTACGAGGGAAGACGTTACACGTACGAGGGAAGACGTTACGCCTACGAGGGAAGACGTTACACCTACGAGGGAAGACGTTACACCTAGGAGTCAAGACGTTACACCTAGGAGTCAAGACGTTGCACCTAGGAGTCAAGACGTTGCACCTAGGAGTCAAGACGTTGCACCTAGGAGTCAAGACGTTGCACCTAGGAGTCAAGACGTTGCACCTAGGAGTCAAGACGTTACACCTAGGAGTCAAGACGTTACACCTAGGAGTCAAGACGTTACACCTAGGAGTCAAGACGTTACACCTAGGAGTCAAGACGTTACACCTAGGAGTCAAGACGTTACACCTACGAGGGAAGACGTTACACCTAGGAGTCAAGACGTTACACCTAGGAGTCAAGACGTTACACCTAGGAGTCAAGACGTTACACCTAGGAGTCAAGACGTTACACCTAGGAGTCAAGACGTTACACCTAGGAGTCAAGACGTTACACCTAGGAGTCAAGACGTTACACCTAGGAGTCAAGACGTTACACCTAGGAGTCAAGACGGTGTGAGACAAGATCTCTAACACACGTGCCAAACATTAATCTGGTGTGTTTGAAGTATCTCGCGGAGAGATATTACGTACAGTGGTTGTTTGTAGTGAGAGTACATCAGAAGACGTAATAACGAGGTGGAGGAAGACGAGGAGAAGGCAGATAAGAGGGGTAAGGAGAGAGAGAGAGAGAGAGAGAGAGAGAGAGAGAGAGAGAGAGAGAGAGCGAGAGAGAGCGAGAGAGAGAGAGAGAGAGAGAGAGAGAGAGAGAGAGAGAGAGAAATGGCTGAAATCTAGAAATATAATTTTAATGGGTAACTTGAGAAATGGGGAAGAATTGGGTATTTGGGGAGGGGGGGGTGGAGATCTAGGAAAGGGGGGGATTAGATGGGAGTTATGGGGTGAAAAAGGATTTCTAGTATGCCAGGTTTAAATCCCATCTACTACACCATCATTAAGGCTGTCAAGAATATTTAAATTCCTAAAATTTGGATTAACTTCCAATTTATATACAGTCATCAACACTTCCCGATGTATTTATATAAACAGACGAAATACGTCTGGATATATATACACAGATAAATACCTTACGATGTGTATACAAAAACACAGCAGTGTATATATGTAGAAGGATATATACCTTTTAAAGCATATACAGTGTTGAGCACTTCCCGGTGTATATACCAGATGAAATATATCTGGATTTATATACACAGAAATACTTCTGGACGTATATACACAGATAATACTCCTGGATGTATATATACAAATGTTTCTGGATGTATATACACAGGTAAATACTTCTGGATGTATATACACAAATACTTCTGGATGTATATACACAGGTAAATACTTCTGGATGTATATACACAAATACTTCTGGATGTATATACACAGGTAAATACTTCTGGATGTATATACACAAATACTTCTGGATGTATATACATAGATAAATACTTCTGGATGTATATACACAAATACTTCTGGATGTATATACACAAATACTTCTGGATGTATATACAGAACACACCTCACTGTGTATATAGAATGATATACACCTGTTAAGCATATATACTAAATATATAAATCTCTTTGCATGTATACCGAGATTCATACACATCTCAATTTATATTCAACTAGGAAAGAGGGAAGAGACTAAGATGAATAGGTAGTAGGGATGGGACCAGGAGCTGTGACTCGACTCCTGCAATCACGATAACAGCCACCACTACCACCACCCCTTCCCCTTCTACCACTATCACCGCCACTCCTACCACCCCTTCCCCTTC
>NC_091385.1:6674467-6694467 GCF_038502225.1 Cherax quadricarinatus | reverse complement strand
TGTGTGTGGGGTGTGTATGTGTGTGTGTGGTGTGTTCGTGTGTGTGTGTGTGTGTGTGTGTGTGTGTGTGTGTGTGTGTGTGTGTGTGTGTGTCTGTGTGTGTGGTGTGTTTGTGTGTATGTGTTCGTGTGTGTGTGTGTGTGTGTGTGTGTGTGTGTGTGTGTGTGTGTATGTGTGTGTATGCGTGTGTGTCTGTGCGTATGTGTGTCTGTGCGTATGTGTGTGTGGTGTGTGTGGTGTGTGTGTGTGTGTGTGTGTGTGTGTGTGTGTGTGTGTAGTTACTGGACTGGTGGTGGTGGTGGTAGTAGTTACTGGGCTGGTGGTAGTTACTGGACTGTGGTGGTGATGGTGGTAGTTACTGGACTGGTAGTGGTGGTGGTAGTTACTGGACTGGTAGTGGTGGTGGTAGTTACTGGACTGGTGGTGGTGGTAGTAGTTACTGGACTGGTGGTGGTAGTAGTTACTGGACTGGTGGTGGTGGTAGTAGTTACTGGACTGGTGGTGGAGGTAGTAGTTACTGGACTGGTGGTGGTGGTAGTAGTTACTGGACTGGTGGTGGTGGTGGTGGTAGTTACTGGACTGGTGGTTGTGGTAGTAGTTACTGGACTGGTGGTGGTGGTAGTAGTTACTGGACTGGTGGTTGTGGTAGTAGTTACTGGACTGGTGGTGGAGGTAGTAGTTACTGGACTGGTGGTGGTGGTAGTAGTTACTGGACTGGTGGTGGTGGTAGTAGTTACTGGACTGGTGGTGGTGGTAGTAGTTACTGGACTGGTGGTGGTGGTAGTAGTTACTGGACTGGTGGTGGTAGTAGTTACTGGACTGGTGGTGGTAGTAGTTACTGGACTGGTGGTGGTGGTAGCTACTGAACTGGTGGTGGTGGTAGTTACTGGACTGGTGGTGGTAGTAGTTACTGGACTGGTGGTGGATGTAGTAGTTACTGGACTGGTGGTGGTAGTAGTTACTGGACTGGTGGTGGTGGTAGCTACTGGACTGGTGGTGGTGGTAGCTACTGGACTGTGGTGGGGATAGGAGTTACTGGACTGGTGGTGGCGGTAGTAGTTACTGGACTGGTGGTGGAGGTAGTAGTTACTGGACTGGTGGTGGTGGTAGTTACTGGACTGGTAGTGGTGGTAGTAGTTACTGGACTGGTGGTGGTGGTAGTAGGTACTGGACTGTGGTGGTGGTGGTAGTTAGTGAACTGGTGGTGGTAGTTACTGGACTGGTGGTGGTGGTAGTAGGTACTGGACTGTGGTGGTGGTGGTAGTGAACTGGTGGTGGTAGTTACTGGACTGGTGGTGGTAGTTACTGGACTGGTGGTGGTGGTAGTTATTGGACTGGTGGTGATGGTAGTTATTGGACTGGTGGTGATGGTAGTTATTGGACTGGTGGTGATGGTAGTAGTTACTGGACTGGTGGTGGTGGTGGTGGTGGTAGTAGTAGTTACTGGACTGGTGGTGGTAGTAGTTACTGAACTGGTGGTGGTGGTAGTAGTTACTGGACTGGTGGTGGTAGTAGTTACTGGACTGGTGGTGGTGGTAGTAGTTACTGGACTGGTGGTTGTGGTAGTTACTGGACTGGTGGTGGTGGTGGTGGTGGTGGTAGTAGTTACTGGACTGGTGGTGGTAGTAGTTACTGGACTGGTGGTGGTAGTAGTAGTTACTGGACTGGTGGTGGTAGTAGTAGTTACTGGACTGGTGGTGGTAGTAGTAGTTACTGGACTGGTGGTGGTAGTAGTAGTTACTGGACTGGTGGTTGTGGTAGTTACTGGACTGGTGGTGGTGGTAGTAGTTACTGGACTGGTGGTTGTGGTAGTTACTGGACTGGTGGTGGTGGTAGTAGTTACTGGACTGGTGGTGGTAGTAGTTACTGGACTGGTGGTTGTGGTAGTTACTGGACTGGTGGTGGTGGTAGTAGTTACTGGACTGGTGGTGGTGGTAGTAGTTACTGGACTGGTGGTGGTGGTAGTAGTTACTGGACTGGTGGTTGTGGTAGTTACTGGACTGGTGATGGTGGTAGTAGTTACTGGAATATCACTGGTATCCTCCTGTGTAAAAACTGAGAGGAAGTATGTGTTAAAAATTCTACACATTTCCTTATCACTGTCAGTGAGCTGACCCGAGGAACTTTTGAGTGGGCCTATCTTGTCCCTGATCTTACTTCTGTATACCTGAAAGAATCCTTTTGGGTTAGTCTTCGATTCTCTTGCAACTTTAATCTCATAATCTCTTTTTGCTTTTCTAATTCCCTTTTTTATTTCTCTCTTTAACTGAATATATCGATTTCTTAATTGCCCCTCTCCTCTTTTGATTTGCCTATATATGCCTCTCTTTTGACCAAATATTTTAATCTCCTGTTCATCCATTTAGGATCATTTTGTATACCTTGTACATGTACTTGTATACCTTGTACATGTACTTGTATACCTTGTACATGTACTTGTATACCTTGTACATGTACTGGTATACCTTGTACATGTACTGGTATACCTTGTACATGTACTGGTATACCTTGTACATGTACTTGTATACCTTGTACATGTACTTGTATACCTTGTACATGTACTTGTATACCTTGTACATGTACTTGTATACCTTGTACATGTACTTGTATACCTTGTACATGTACTGGTATACCTTGTACATGTACTTGTATACCTTGTACATGTACTTGTATACCTTGTACATGTACTGGTATACCTTGTACATGTACTTGTATACCTTGTACATGTACTGGTATACCTTGTACATGTACTGGTATACCTTGTACATGTACTTGTATACCTTGTACATGTACTTGTATACCTTGTACATGTACTTGTATACCTTGTACATGTACTTGTATACCTTGTACATGTGCTGGTATACCTTGTACTGGTATACCTTGTACATGTACTTGTATACCTTGTACATGTACTGGTATACCTTGTACATGTACTGGTATACCTTGTACATGTACTGGTATACCTTGTACATGTACTGGTATACCTTGTACATGTACTGGTATACCTTGTACATGTACTTGTATACCTTGTACATGTACTTGTGTGGCCCGGTGGTCTGGTGGCTAAAGCTCCCGCTTCACACACGGAGGGCCCGGGTTCGATTCCCGGCGGGTGGAAATTCCGACACGTTTCCTTACACCTATTGTCCTGTTCACCTAGCAGCAAATAGGTACCTGGGTGTTAGTCGACTGGTGTGGGTCGCATCCTGGGGGACAAGATTAAGGACCCCAATGGAAATAAGTTAGACAGTCCTCGATGACGCACTGACTTTCTTGGGTTATCCTGGGTGGCTAACCCTCCGGGGTTAAAAATCCGAACGAAATCTTATCTTATCTTATCTCTTACCTTGTACATGTACTGGTATACCTTGTACATGTACTGGTATACCTTGTACATGTACTTGTATACCTTGTACATGTACTTGTATACCTTGTACATATACTTGTAAATAAACATACACTATTAAGAAGGTTGTAGAGGTGTCTTACCAAGATTCCTTCTGACTTACTCCTGGCCCATCGCCTGTGTATGATCGACTTCCATTGGGGAATCCCGTCTACCAGTGACTGTATCTCCGTCTGATACACGTCCTTCACCTGTCACCAGTTTATTACTGCCTGTGAAGGTCTTGGTCAGATGACCAAAGGCTCTAGCTGTGGGTCATCATATGACTAAGACCAGCGTCAGGAAACACTTAACCTGTTTCCTGACCAACTCCAAGGCTGAGGGACTGATTACCTCACATTTTGTGCATAGTTCTACAGTCTCCACATTACGTCCTTGTATTGATAAAGCCACTGGAGGGCGAAACGTCTACAAATCAAGATATCCAGATGTATGCAAAAGGATTATTAGTTTTGTTTTCGCTTCACTGATGATGGTTTGTTTTTATCACGAAATCAAAAATTATGTTAGTAACTTTTATTAATTCCAGTCTACTGGCTGATTAATATTTGCTTACAAGATCATATGTATGTTTGTGTTTGTTGTTTGTTGTGTGTGTGTGTGTACTCACCTAGTTGTGGTTGCAGGGGTCGATTCACAGCTCCTGGCCCCGCCTCTTCACTGGTCGCTACTAGGTCACTCTTCCTGCTCCACAAGCTTTATCATACCTCTACTTAAAGTTGTGTATGGTTCCTGCCTCCACTACATCACTTCCCAGACTATTCCACTTCCTGACAACTCTGTGACTGAAGAAATACTTCCTAACATCCCTGTGATTCATCTGTCTTCAACTTCCAACTGTGTCCCCTTGTTGCTGTGTCCCATCTCTGGAACACCCTGTGTGTGGGGGGGAGGGGGGGAGGGGGAGGGGGAGTGAGAGAGAGAGAGAGAGAGAGAGAGAGAGAGAGAGAGAGAGAGAGAGAGAGAGAGAGAGAGAGAGAGAGAGAGAGAGAGAGAGAGACAGACAGACAGACAGACAGAGAAGACAGAGGTTGAACAAGCCTTGCCGTCTAGATAAAAACATTCCCTGCAACAAAATACTGCAGCCAAGAACATAGACTGTGCTCCAGCTCCCGGGTTGCTCAAAGTTTGGGCATCAAGACGAGAGTCAACGAGCAAGAGAGAGTCCCGCCCCTGATATATACAGAGCCAGGGTGCCAACTCTTCTTCCTGGCATATTTTCTTCATTCCCAAGACGCTCTTTCAGACTGCCTGTGTTCTAGGTTCATCAAGACTCTGGTGAATATTGTCTAGGTTGAGGGGACAGATTACCCCCTTCTTCTACTGTCCCTAGTTTCAACACCATCTAGACTGAGGGATTGATTCCTCTTTTTCTACTGTCCCTAGTTTCACCACCATCTAGACTAATTACCTCGTCTTGTACTGTCTACAGTTTCAACTCCTTCGTGCAACCTCTACTGTACTGAGGTAGTCAGTCCCTGAGCCCCGAGAAGTATTTCCCTTCGCATAATTTTGACCAAGGGATTGACAACCTCAAAACTCCTACTACAAGGATGATGGACTGATGATGATAGCTCTGTTACAAGAAATTAAATATATCTATCCCTTCTTGCATCAATTCTGATTGCTCTCCCTTTTTCAAGCGTTCTATCACCCTATTTATATTTCAAAATGAATCATTTTTTAATCCCCTACGAGGGAACATAGATTTCAGTCCTATCGACTACACGAAGGTAGTCAAGAATACTTTAATACCTAAAGTAGAGGTGTATACACTCGTAAGAGTGTATACACCGCGAGACATACACATCCCTGTGTATGTATTCATGTCACACACATTATTACTCAAAGTGAAATATTCTCGTAGCGTTGTGGTGTTCGAGAGTAAACTCCCCGAGCAACAGCTGGGCTGTCAAGCTGCACCTCGGAGCTTCAAGAGGACAGTCTCACTCGTAAACGAAAGCGCTGCACAAATATATGTTTAGAATAAAGAATAAGTCTGGTGATTTACATATATGCTAGACTTTAAACGGTGGAATATAATACAGGAGACAGTAGGAGACGGCGTGACGAACTGACTATACAACTGTGGGATTGATTACCTTAAAACAACTAGTACTACTACTGCTGCTACTAATAATATTATTGCTACTACTATTACTACTACTATTGCTACTACTACGATTACTATTACTACTGTTAAAACTCTTACTATTACTATTAATGGTATTGCTAATACTATTACTACTACCATTACTACTACTGTGACGCACTTGGTGACAGGTTCTCAACACCCCATAACCCTGACATGTTGTCAATTCTTTTTACTTATAAAACGCCAACTTGGGCTAAAAAAAAGTTAAGATCCTCACTAAAATGAATATAATATCTTACAGACGGTCTTCCAAGACAGATTTCACAGACTTAAATGGCGACCTTAACAGAGAAGTAAAGCTCGTCTTGTCCTTACCTTTTTCCAAATCAAATCTGGTTGGTTTTAATTCCACATGTGCGGTATAATTTTTTAAGGGTTTAGTTACTCCAATTAAATATGAAAGGGATAGTGTTAACGGGGTGAAGGCTCGATTCCCCGTCTAATATGCTTGAGGTATGTATATAAAATTTACAAGAGAAACTCCAATGTTAAAGACAAATGGAAATGAGCGAATGAGGGTTGTGTGTGTTGGTAACAGTGTGTAACAACCACCCCTACTACCACACCCCTACTACCACACCCCTACTACCACACCCCTACTACCACACCTCTACTACCACACCTCTACTACCACACCCCTACTACCACACCTCTACAACCACACCCCTACTACCACACAACACCCCTACTACCACACCCCTACTACCACAACCACACAACACACACCCTCACTACCACACCAGACACACCCTCTACTACCACACAAACATCCCGTATTACCACACAAACACTCCCTACTACCACACAAACACTCCCTACTACCACACAAACACTCCCTACTACCACACAAACACTCCCTACTACCACACAAACACTCCCTACTACCACACAAACACTCCCTACTACCACACAAACACTCCCTACTACCACACAAACACTCCCTACTACCACACAAACACTCCCTACTACCACACAAACACTCCCTACCACACAACACCCCCTACTACCACACAACACCCCCTACTACCACACAACAAACACCCCCTACTACCACACAACAAACACCCCCTACCCACACAACAAACACCCCCTACTACCACACAAAAAACACACACTTCCAGCACAACAAACACACCACTACCAACATAACAAACACACTTCCAACACAACAAACACACCACTACCAACATAACAAACACACTTCCAACACAACAAACACAACCCGCCCACACAACAAACACACCACTACCCACACAACAAACACACCACTACCCACACAACAAACACACCACTACCCACACAACAAACACACCACTACCCACACAACAAACACACCACTACCCACACAACAAACACACCACTACCCACACAACAAACACACCACTACCCACACAACAAACACCCCCTACCACACAACACCCCCTACTACCACACAACAAACACCCCTACTACCACACAACAAACACCCCCTACTACCACACAACAAACACCTACTACCACACAAACACCCCCTACTACCACACAACAAACACCCCCTACTACCACACAACACCCCCTACTACCACACAACAAACACCTCCTACTACCACACAACAAACACCCCCTACTACCACACAACAAACACCCCCTACTACCACACAACACCCCCTACTACCACACAACAAACACCTCCTACTACCACACAACAAACACCCCCTACTACCACACAACAAACACCCCCTACTACCACACAACACCCCCTACTACCACACAACAAACACCCCCTACTACCACACAACAAACACCCCCTACTACCACACAACACCCCCTACTACCACACAACAAACACCCCCTACTACCACACAACAAACACCCCCTACTACCACACAACAAACACCCCCTACTACCACACAACAAACACCCCCTACTACCACACAACACCCCCTACTACCACAAAACACCCCCTACTACCACACAGCACCCCCTACTACCACACAACACCCCCTACTACCACACAACAAACACCCCCTACTACCACACAACAAACACCCCCTACTACCACACAACAAACACCCCCTACTACCACACAACAAACACCCCCTACTACCACACAACAAACACCCCCTACTACCACACAACAAACACCCCCTACTACCACACAACACCCCCTACTACCACACAACAAACACCCCCTACTACCACACAACACCCCCTACTACCAAACAAACACCCCCTACTACCACACAACAAACACCCCCTACTACCACACAACAAACACCCCCTACTACCACACAACACCCCCTACTACCACACAACAAACACCCCCTACTACCACACAACAAACATCCCCTACTACCACACAACAAACACCCCCTACTACCACACAACACCCCCTACTACCACACAACAAACACCCCCTACTACCACACAACAAACACCCCCTACTACCACACAACACCCCTACTACCACACAACACCCCTACTACCACACAACAAACACCCCCTACTACCACACAACAAACACCCCCTACTACCACACAACAAACACCCCCTACTACCACACAACAAACACCCCCTACTACCACACAACAAACACCCCCTACTACCACACAATAAACACCCCCTACTACCACACAACACCCCCTACTACCACACAACACCCCCTACTACCACACAACAAACACCCCCTACTACCACACAACAAACACCCCCTACTACCACACAACAAACACCCCCTACTACCACACAACAAACACCCCCTACTACCACACAACAAACACCCCCTACTACCACACAACAAACACCCCCTACTACCACACAACACCCCCTACTACCACACAACACCCCCTACTACCACACAACACCCCCTACTACCACACAACACCCCCTACTACCACACAACAAACACCCCCTACTACCACACAACAAACACCCCCTACTACCACACAACAAACACCCCCTACTACCACACAACAAACACCCCCTACTACCACACAACAAACACCCCCTACTACCACACAACAAACACCCCCTACTACCACACAACAAACACCCCCTACTACCACACAACAAACACCCCCTACTACCACACAACACCCCCTACTACCACACAACAAACACCCCCTACTACCACACAACAAACACCCCCTACTACCACACACCAAACACCCCCTACTACCACACAACAAACACCCCCTACTACCACACAACAACCACCCCCTACTACCACACAACACACCCCCTACTACCACACAACACCCCCTACTACCACACAACACCCCCTACCACACAAACACCCCCTACTACCACACAACAAACACCCCCTACTACCACACAACAAACACCCCCTACTACCACACAACAAACACCCCCTACTACCACACAACAAACACCCCCTACTACCACACAACAAACACCCCCTACTACCACACAACAAACACCCCCTACTACCACACAACAAACACCCCCTACTACCACACAACAAACACCCCCTACTACCACACAACAAACACCCCCTACTACCACACAACAAACACCCCCTACTACCACACAACAAACACCACCTACTACCACCCAACACCCCCTACTACCACACAACAAACACCCCCTACTACCACACAACACCCCCTACTACCACACAACACCCCCTACTACCCCACAACACCCCCTACTACCACACAACAAACACCCCCTACTACCACACAACACACACCCCCTACTACCACACAACAAACACCCCCTCCTACCACACAAAAAACACCCCCTACTACCACACAACAAACACCCCCTACTACCACACAACAAACACCCCCTACTACCACACAACACCCCCTACTACCACACAACAAACACCCCCTACTACCACACAACAAACACCCCCTACTACCACACAACAAACACCCCCTACTACCACACAACACCCCCTACTACCACACAACAAACACCCCCTACTACCACACAACAAACACCCCCTACTACCACACAACAAACACCCCCTACTACCACACAACAAACACCCCCAACTACCACACAACAAACACCCCCTACTACCACACAACAAACACCCCCTACTACCACACAACAAACACCCCCTACTACCACACAACAAACACCCCCTACTACCACACAACAAACACCCCCTACTACCACACAACAAACACCCCCTCCCACTCACATCTATTCTTTCTCCATTTCTATCCACTTTAAATTGTAAAATGTTTATATATATATATATATATATATATATATATATATATATATATATATATATATATATATATATATATATATATATAAAAATTTTATTTTATGCATTGATATTTTTTGCTAATAAAATTAATTTAATTTGGCGTAGGTCTAATTTAGCAGCCTCGCAGAACTTTGCCAAACTTAATGTAATTTGATCAAATATAATTTATTCTTACCCAGTCTTCAGGTTTGTCTAAATGTAATTAGAAGTTTGTATTTTTTACGAATGTAAATATATATATATATATATATATATATATATATATATATATATATATATATATATATATATATGTATGTATGTATCGGTATATGTGTGTATGTGTACTCGCCTAACTGTACTTACCTAGTTGTGGTTGCAGGGTTCGGTTCATAGCTCCTGGTTCCGACTCTTCACTGGTCGCTACTAGGTCACTCTCCCTGAGCCGTGAGCTTTATCATACCTCTGCTTAAAGTTATGTATGGATCCTGCCTCCACTACATCGCTTCCCAAACTATTCCACTTCCTGACTACTCTGTGGCTGAAGAAATACTTCCTAACATCCCTGTGATTCATCTGTGTTTTCAGCTTCCAACTGTGTCCCCTTGTTACTGTGTCCAATCTCTGGAACATCCTGTCTTTGTCCACCTTTTCAATTCCTCTCAGTATTTTGTATGTCGTTATCATGTCCCCCCTATCTCTCCTGTCCTCCAGTGTCGTCAGGTTGATTTCCCTTAACCTCTCCTCGTAGGACATACCTCTTAGCTCTGGGACTAGTCTTGTTGCAAACCTTTGCACTTTCTCTAGTTTCTTCACGTGCTTGGCTAGGTGTGGGTTCCAAACTGGTGCCGCATACTCCAATATGGGCCTAACGTACACGGTGTACAGGGTCCTGAATGATTCCTTATTAAGATGTCGGAATGCTGTTCTGAGGTTTGCTAGGCGCCCATATGCTGCAGCAGTTATTTGGTTGATGTGCGCTTCAGGAGATGTGCCTGGTGTTATACTCACCCCAAGATCTTTTTCCTTGAGTGAGGTTTGTAGTCTCTGGCCCCCTAGACTGTACTCCGTCTGAGGTCTTCTTTGCCCTTCCCCAATCTTCATGACTTTGCACTTGGTGGGGTTAAACTCCAGGAGCCATCTGCTGGACCAGTGTGTGTGTGTGTGTGTGTGTGATATCCAGGAAGAGGCGGGAGCAAGGAGTTGTGGATCGACCCCTGCAACCACAAATAGGCGAGTATACATACACACACACACACACACACACACACACACACACACACACACACACACACACACACACACACACACTCGGTCGACCTTTCCTTAGCCTTTAAGACAACTTTTCCTTCCCAGTGAATTACCATCATTTGCCTGAGAGGGAAAGACGAGCCTGAAGGACCCTGGAGCAAGTGACAGGATGGAGACGAGAGAGAGGAGAGGAGAGAGAGAGAGAGAGAGAGAGAGAGAGAAACACGGAGGGTGACACGATGATAAGACAGGAGGAAAGTATTGAAAGATGGAGAATATTTCTTTTTTTTTTGGGGGGGGTGAAAGTAACCAAGTGTAGAGGAATAAACTTATTAAATGTTTAGAAGTATTTAAACCGTTGAAAAAAACATTTGAGGGTGTCGTAGTTACTGAACCATAGTGTGTCAGCTCAGGCTGACACTGGTGAAGTCTGCCAGCTCAGGCTGACACTGGTGAAGTCTGCCAGCTCAGGCTGACACTGTTGAAGTCTGCCAGCTCAGGCTGACACTGTTGAAGTCTGCCAGCTCAGGCTGACACTGTTGAAGTCTGCCAGCTCAGGCTGACACTGGTGAAGTCTGCCAGCTCAGGCTGACACTGGTGAAGTCTGCCAGCTCAGGCTGACACTGCTGAAGTCTGCCAGCTCAGGCTGACACTGTTCAAGTCTGCCAGCTCAGGCTGACACTGATGAAGTCTGCCACCTCAGGCTGACACTGTTCAAGTCTGCCAGCTCAGGCTGACACTGTTGAAGTCTGCCAGCTCAGGCTGACACTGGTGAAGTCTGCCAGCTCAGGCTGACACTGTTGAAGTCTGCCAGCTCAGGCTGACACTGGTGAAGTCTGCCAGCTCAGGCTGACACTGGTGAAGTCTGTTAGCTCAGGCTGACACTGCTGAAGTCTGCCAGCTCAGGCTGACACTGGTGAAGTCTGCCAGCTCAGGCTGACACTGTTGAAGTCTGCCAGCTCAGGCTGACACTGTTGAAGTCTGCCAGCTCAGGCTGACACTGTTGAAGTCTGCCAGCTCAGGCTGACACTGTTGAAGTCTGCCAGGTATGATGTAGGTATGATAGTATGATAGAAGTAGGTATGATAGTAGGTATGATAGTAGTAGGTATGATAGTAGTAGGTATAATAGTAGGTATGATAGTAGTAGGTATGATAGTAGTAGGTATGACAGTAGTAAGTATAATAGTAGGTATGATAGAAGTAGGTATGATAGTAGGTATGATAGAAATAGGTAAGATAGTAGTAGGTATGATAGTAGTAGGTATGACAGTAGATGGTATGATAGTAGGTATGATAGTAGTAGGTATGATAGTAGGTATGATAGAAATAGGTATGATAGTAGGTAAGATAGTAGTAGGTATGATAGTAGTAGGTATAATAGTAGGTATGATAGTAGTAGGTATAATAGTAGGTATGATAGTAGGTATGATAGAAGTAGGTATGATAGAAGTAGGTATGATAGAAGTAGGTATGATAGTAGTAGGTATGATAGAAGTAGGTATGATAGAAGTAGGTATGATAGTAGGTATGATAGTAGGTATGATAGAAGGTATGATAGAAGTAGGTATGATAGTAGGTATGATAGAAGTAGGTATGATAGTAGGTATGATAGTAGTAGGTATGAAAGTAGTATAACGAGTTTGGTACAACTGAAAGCGGGTGGTTAAATGATAAACGTCATCGGAGGCTTCTTACTTTATTGTTAAGTCGTGATGGGTACACAGGCTTGTATGTTGTGCCCATGGCCCGGGAAGGCCATGCCCACGAGGGAGAGAGGAGTGGGCACTTCTTGACTGAGTGAAGAGTGTCGCCAGAGTGAGGCAGAGGCAAGGGCAGGCAGGCTGGCGTGCCCACCGAGAGGCCTAGCTACAGAGGGCAGCATCTTAGTGCCGCGAAATGTGAACTAAGCTGGCAGACAGCATGGGCTGTCTGTGCAGACAGTACAGGCTGTCTACAGTAGGTATGATAGAAGTAGGTATGACAGTAGTAGGTATGATAGTAGTAGGTATGATAGTAGTAGGTATGATAGTAGTGGGTATGATAGTAGTAGGTATGATAGTAGTAGGTATGATAGTAGATATGATAGTAGGTATGATAGTAGGTATGATAGTAGGTATGATAGGTATGATAGTAGGTATGATAGAAGTAGGTATGATAGTAGTGGGTATGATAGTAGTGGGTATGATAGTAGTGGGTATGATAGTAGTAGGTATGATAGTAGTAGGTATGATAGTAGTAGGTATGATAGTAGGTATGACAGTACATGGTAGATGGTCTTACACAGTAACTATCATACCTACCACTGCAGTCTTCCAGTGTTACTGTTCTTGTCCTTAAAATAACAAGTACACTCGTTCGTGAATTTAAAACAAGAGTGGAATTAAAGGGTAAGATCTTTAAATTGCGTCTTTGGTGGTACCAAAGAGCACCATACAACACCGTAGAGCACCGCAGAATACCACAGAACACGTAGAGCACCGCAGACCACAGAACACGTAGAACACTGTAAAACATCGCAGAAGACCATAGAGCGCTGTAGAACGCTGTAGAACACCGTAGAGCACCGCAGAGCCCTTGAGTCTCACAACAGAGAACATAAACACTACTTCGAGAAAATACCTCCGAGAAAAGTTATTCTTCAAGGTCTTCAAGACGCAATCACTAGCACTTAAAGGTAACTACAAGAAACACACTTCGAACTAAGACCTCTATGAGGACCAATATTAGCTAGAACCTACAAAAAAACTAGAGAAAACTGGCGCTTAGAGCTCCAAGAAGAGCACAAAGAGAGCTAATAGCGACCTCTCCAAGGAGAGCTCACAGAACATATTTCTCAGAATTCTCAGAATTCTAGAGAAATTCTGTGAAGTGTCCAGATGTGGAAGTCTACAGAGAAAACACACACTAGTGTACCCGATTTCAAAACCTAACAGGAAACCACGCAAGAAATGTTTGCAAAAGGGAAAACCCTTCAACTTACACCTCTGCCTGAATATTTCTTTCCTACTTTCTTACAGCAAAGGTCCCTTGTACCGGTGCAACATCAAGGGAGAGAGAAACCAGTCCGTGTCGAGTCTTTGAGGAGGTGCGGAGAATGTTGTCAAAGAGCTCTAGAGAAAACACATGACTAACGGTGAACCTACTTCGAAAGACACAAGGGAAGGGGGGGCTGTACTCCAGCTCCTGAGCCTCTGGGATTCACAACCCCCAATCCGGGAAGAACGAAATAGTTTTGATCCTGATTAAATGTCGTTTTCTTGAAATGTCAGCCTGAGCTGGGAGACTTCAGTAGTGTCAGCCTGAGCTGGGAGACTTCAGCAGTGTCAGCCTGAGCTGGGAGACTTCAGAAGTGTCAGCCTGAGCTGGGAGACTTCAGAAGTGTCAGCCTGAGCTGGGAGACTTCAGAAGTGTCAGCCTGAGCTGGGAGACTTCAGAAGTGTCAGCCTGAGCTGGGAGACTTCAGAAGTGTCAGCCTGAGCTGGGAGACTTCAGTAGTGTCAGCCTGAGCTGGGAGACTTCAGTAGTGTCAGCCTGAGCTGGGAGACTTCAGCAGTGTCAGCCTGAGCAGGGAGACTTCAGAAGTGTCAGCCTGAGCTGGGAGACTTCAGTAGTGTCAGCCTGAGCTGGGAGACTTCAGTAGTGTCAGCCTGAGCTGGGAGACTTCAGTAGTGTCAGCCTGAGCTGGGAGACTTCAGCAGTGTCAGCCTGAGCTGGGAGACTTCAGTAGTGTCAGTCTGAGCTGGGAGACTTCAGCAGTGTCAGCCTGAGCTGGGAGACTTCAGAAGTGTCAGCCTGAGCTGGGAGACTTCAGTAGTGTCAGCCTGAGCTGGGAGACTTCAGCAGTGTCAGCCTGAGCTGGGAGACTTCAGCAGTGTCAGCCTGAGCTGGGAGACTTCAGAAGTGTCAGCCTGAGCTGGGAGACTTCAGAAGTGTCAGCCTGAGCTGGGAGACTTCAGAAGTGTCAGCCTGAGCTGGGAGACTTCAGAAGTGTCAGCCTGAGCTGGGAGACTTCAGTAGTGTCAGCCTGAGCTGGGAGACTTCAGCAGTGTCAGCCTGAGCTGGGAGACTTCAGAAGTGTCAGCCTGAGCTGGGAGACTTTAGTGTCAGCCTGAGCTGGGAGACTTCAGTAGTGTCAGCCTGAGCTGGGAGACTTCAGTAGTGTCAGCCTGAGCTGGGAGACTTCAGCAGTGTCAGCCTGAGCTGGGAGACTTCAGTAGTGTCAGTCTGAGCTGGGAGACTTCAGTAGTGTCAGCCTGAGCTGGGAGACTTCAGCAGTGTCAGCCTGAGCTGGGAGACTTCAGAAGTGTCAGCCTGAGCTGGGAGACTTCAGTAGTGTCAGCCTGAGCTGGGAGACTTCAGTAGTGTCAGCCTGAGCTGGGAGACTTCAGTAGTGTCAGCCTGAGCTGGGAGACTTCAGCAGTGTCAGCCTGAGCTGGGAGACTTCAGAAGTGTCAGCCTGAGCTGGGAGACTTCAGTAGTGTCAGCCTGAGCTGGGAGACTTCAGTAGTGTCAGCCTGAGCTGGGAGACTTCAGAAGTGTCAGCCTGAGCTGGGAGACTTCAGTAGTGTCAGCCTGAGCTGGGAGACTTCAGTAGTGTCAGCCTGAGCTGGGAGACTTCAGTAGTGTCAGCCTGAGCTGGGAGACTTCAGTAGTGTCAGCCTGAGCTGGGAGACTTCAGTAGTGTCAGCCTGAGCTGGGAGACTTCAGTAGTGTCAGCCTGAGCTGGGAGACTTCAGTAGTGTCAGCCTGAGCTGGGAGACTTCAGTAGTGTCAGCCTGAGCTGGGAGACTTCAGTAGTGTCAGCCTGAGCTGGGAGACTTCAGTAGTGTCAGCCTGAGCTGGGAGACATCAGAAGTGTCAGCCTGAGCTGGGAGACTTCAGTAGTGTCAGCCTGAGCTGGGAGACTTCAGTAGTGTCAGCCTGAGCTGGGAGACTTCAGTAGTGTCAGCCTGAGCTGGGAGACTTCAGAAGTGTCAGCCTGAGCTGGGAGACTTCAGTAGTGTCAGCCTGAGCTGGGAGACTTCAGTAGTGTCAGCCTGAGCTGGGAGACTTCAGTAGTGTCAGCCTGAGCTGGGAGACTTCAGTAGTGTCAGCCTGAGCTGGGAGACTTCAGTAGTGTCAGCCTGAGCTGGGAGACTTCAGTAGTGTCAGCCTGAGCTGGGAGACTTCAGAAGTGTCAGCCTGAGCTTGGAGACTTCAGTAGTGTCAGCCTGAGCTGGGAGACTTCAGTAGTGTCAGCCTGAGCTGGGAGACTTCAGAAGTGTCAGCCTGAGCTGGGAGACTTCAGAAGTGTCAGCCTGAGCTGGGAGACTTCAGTAGTGTCAGCCTGAGCTGGGAGACTTCAGTAGTGTCAGCCTGAGCTGGGAGACTTCAGTAGTGTCAGCCTGAGCTGGGAGACTTCAGAAGTGTCAGCCTGAGCTGGGAGACTTCAGTAGTGTCAGCCTGAGCTGGGAGACTTCAGAAGTGTCAGCCTGAGCTGGGAGACTTCAGTAGTGTCAGCCTGAGCTGGGAGACTTCAGTAGTGTCAGCCTGAGCTGGAAGACTTCAGTAGTGTCAGCCTGAGTTGGGAGACTTCAGTAGTGTCAGCCTGAGCTGGGAGACTTCAGTAGTGTCAGCCTGAGCTTGGAGACTTCAGTAGTGTCAGCCTGAGTTGGGAGACTTCAGTAGTGTCAGCCTGAGCTGGGAGACTTCAGTAGTGTCAGCCTGAGCTGGGAGACTTCAGTAGTGTCAGCCTGAGCTGGGAGACTTCAGTAGTGTCAGCCTGAGCTGGGAGACTTCAGTAGTGTCAGCCTGAGCTGGGAGACTTCAGCAGTGTCAGCCTGAGCTGGGAGACTTCAGTAGTGTCAGCCTGAGTTGGGAGACTTCTGTAGTGTCAGCCTGAGCTGGGAGACTTCAGTAGTGTCAGCCTGAGCTGGGAGACTTCAGTAGTGTCAGCCTGAGCTGGGAGACTTCAGCAGTGTCAGCCTGAGCTGGGAGACTTCAGTAGTGTCAGCCTGAGCTGGGAGACTTCAGTAGTGTCAGCCTGAGCTGGGAGACTTCAGTAGTGTCAGCCTGAGCTGGGAGACTTCAGTAGTGTCAGCCTGAGCTGGGAGACTTCAGTAGTGTCAGCCTGAGCTGGGAGACTTCAGTAGTGTCAGCCTGAGCTGGGAGACTTCAGTAGTGTCAGCCTGAGCTGGGAGACTTCAGTAGTGTCAGCCTGAGCTGGGAGACTTCAGAAGTGTCAGCCTGAGCTGGGAGACTTCAGCAGTGTCAGCCTGAGCTGGGAGACTTCAGCAGTGTCAGCCTGAGCTGGGAGACTTCAGCAGTGTCAGCCTGAGCTGGGAGACTTCAGCAGTGTCAGCCTGAGCTGGGAGACTTCAGCAGTGTCAGCCTGAGCTGGGAGACTTCAGTAGTGTCAGCCTGAGCTGGGAGACTTCAGTAGTGTCAGCCTGAGCTGGCAGACTTCAGTAGTGTCAGCCTGAGCTGGCAGACTTCAGTAGTGTCAGCCTGAGCTGAGAGACTTCAGTAGTGTCATCAGCCTGAGCTGAGAGACTTCAGTAGTGTCATCAGCCTGAGCTGAGAGACTTCAGTAGTGTCATCAACCTGAGCTGAGAGACTTCAGTAGTGTCATCAGCCTGAGCTGAGAGACTTCAGTAGTGTCATCAGCCTGAGCTGAGACACTTCAGTAGTGCCATCAGCCTGAGCTGAGACACTTCAGTAGTACCATCAGCCTGAGCTAAGAGACTTCAGTAGTGTCATCATCCTGAGCTGAGAGACTTCAGTAGTGTCATCCTGAGCTGAGAGACTTCAGTAGTGTCATCATCCTGAGCTGAGAGACTTCAGTAGTACCATCAGCCTGAGCTGAGAGACTTCAGTAGTGTCATCCTGAGCTGAGAGACTTCAGTAGTGTCATCCTGAGCTGAGACACTTCAGTAGTGCCATCAGCCTGAGCTGAGAGACTTCAGTAGTGTCATCAGCCTGAGCTGAGACTTCAGTAGTGTCATCAGCCTGAGCTAAGAGACTTCAGTAGTGTCATCAGCCTGAGCTGAGACACTTCAGTAGTGTCATCAGCCTGAGCTGAGAGACTTCAGTAGTACCATCAGCCTGAGCTGAGAGACTTCAGTAGTACCATCAGCCTGAGCTGAGAGACTTCAGTAGTACCATCAGCCTGAGCTGAGAGACTTCAGTAGTACCATCAGCCTGAGCTGAGAGACTTCAGTAGTACCATCAGCCTGAGCTGAGAGACTTCAGTAGTACCATCAGCCTGAGCTGAGAGACTTCAGTAGTACCATCAGCCTGAGCTGAGAGACTTCAGTAGTACCATCAGCCTGAGCTGAGAGACTTCAGTAGTACCATCAGCCTGAGCTGAGAGACTTCAGTAGTACCATCAGCCTGAGCTGAGAGACTTCAGTAGTACCATCAGCCTGAGCTGAGAGACTTCAGTAGTACCATCAGCCTGAGCTGAGAGACTTCAGTAGTACCATCAGCCTGAGCTGAGAGACTTCAGTAGTACCATCAGCCTGAGCTGAGAGACTTCAGTAGTACCATCAGCCTGAGCTGAGAGACTTCAGTAGTACCATCAGCCTGAGCTGAGAGACTTCAGTAGTACCATCAGCCTGAGCTGAGAGACTTCAGTAGTACCATCAGCCTGAGCTGAGAGACTTCAGTAGTACCATCAGCCTGAGCTGAGAGACTTCAGTAGTACCATCAGCCTGAGCTGAGAGACTTCAGTAGTACCATCAGCCTGAGCTGAGAGACTTCAGTAGTACCATCAGCCTGAGCTGAGAGACTTCAGTAGTACCATCAGCCTGAGCTGAGAGACTTCAGTAGTACCATCAGCCTGAGCTGAGAGACTTCAGTAGTACCATCAGCCTGAGCTGAGAGACTTCAGTAGTACCATCAGCCTGAGCTGAGAGACTTCAGTAGTACCATCAGCCTGAGCTGAGAGACTTCAGTAGTACCATCAGCCTGAGCTGAGAGACTTCAGTAGTACCATCAGCCTGAGCTGAGAGACTTCAGTAGTACCATCAGCCTGAGCTGAGAGACTTCAGTAGTACCATCAGCCTGAGCTGAGACACTTCAGTAGTACCATCAGCCTGAGATGAGAGACTTCAGTAGTACCATCAGCCTGAGCTGAGAGACTTCAGTAGTACCATCAGCCTGAGCTGAGAGACTTCAGTAGTACCATCAGCCTGAGCTGAGAGACTTCAGTAGTACCATCAGCCTGAGCTGAGACACTTCAGTAGTACCATCAGCCTGAGCTGAGAGACTTCAGTAGTACCATCAGCCTGAGCTGAGAGACTTCAGTAGTACCATCAGCCTGAGCTGAGAGACTTCAGTAGTACCATCAGCCTGAGCTGAGACACTTCAGTAGTACCATCAGCCTGAGCTGAGAGACTTCAGTAGTACCATCAGCCTGAGCTGAGAGACTTCAGTAGTACCATCATCCTGAGCTGAGAGACTTCAGTAGTACCATCAGCCTGAGCTGAGAGACTTCAGTAGTACCATCAGCCTGAGCTGAGAGACTTCAGTAGTACCATCAGCCTGAGCTGAGAGACTTCAGTAGTACCATCAGCCTGAGCTGAGAGACTTCAGTAGTGTCATCAGCCTGAGCTGAGAGACTTCAGTAGTGTCATCAGCCTGAGCTGAGAGACTTCAGTAGTGTCATCAGCCTGAGCTGAGAGACTTCAGTAGTACCATCAGCCTGAGCTGAGAGACTTCAGTAGTACCATCAGCCTGAGCTGAGAGACTTCAGTAGTACCATCAGCCTGAGCTGAGAGACTTCAGTAGTACCATCAGCCTGAGCTGAGAGACTTCAGTAGTACCATCAGCCTGAGCTGAGAGACTTCAGTAGTACCATCAGCCTGAGCTGAGAGACTTCAGTAGTACCATCAGCCTGAGCTGAGAGACTTCAGTAGTACCATCAGCCTGAGCTGAGAGACTTCAGTAGTACCATCAGCCTGAGCTGAGAGACTTCAGTAGTACCATCAGCCTGAGCTG